>NW_023605194.1:49213278-49231916 GCF_014898055.3 Talpa occidentalis | reverse complement strand
GTCTTTTGTTGCTTTATTTTTTTAACTTACATTTTTTTTTGAAGTATAACATGTAGAGAAATGGGTACAGATCACAAGAGTACATACAGTTTGTTGAATTTTTGCAAACTCAGCGTACCAGCCCTGAGATCAAGAATCAGACACCGCCAGCATTTTTCTTCTATCACCACCCCAATGCACTCTCACGGTATATAAAACCCCTGTTTTATGTTCTTAAGTTAGTAATTTACAGATTTTTGATTTTTCACTGAACCCTTTCTTTAGATGAGCTAGCTGTGGTCTGCATTGATTGAACTATTCCTTTGCACTGTGAAAATGTGTAGAATCTGCCTTTCCAAGTAAAGATCATAACAATAGGGCCTCCCCGGTGGCGCAGCGGTTTGAGCGCTGGGTTGCGAAGCTGCCCACGGTCTCTACAGCGCCGGTTCGATCCCCGGCTGCTCCCCGGCCACCGGAGGAGGGTCCCGCATGGCGCGCAGACCTCTCCTGTCGCCCGCTGCTCCCCTCAGCAGTGTACTTCGGTCCTTCTGCCTGTTCTGCTCCCCGCTCTGGCTCTCGTGAATTCTCTCACCCTCCTGCGCTTCTGACTGTACCCAGTGCTTGTATAAATAAATAAATAAATAATCTTTAAAAAAAAAAAGATCATAGCAATAAATTCATGCACTGAGTCTGTATCAGTCACATTTATCTGTTTGTGATTTGTAGGTGCAAATCACACATGCACAGCATGCATAATGCAAACAGATTTGGAACTTCTTTCTTCTTAATAAATGTAAAGCTGCATTACACTGTGTTGATCCAAGCTTAAAATATCATAACTACAATTGTCTGCCAGATTATTTTATGTGCTATGTTTCCAAACAATTTCTTAAAATTGTTCATTTCAGTTACCATAGTAAAACATTCTGAACACTAAAAATTTAAAAACCAAATTTGTCCCATCTTCTGTTTAAGATAGAATTGTATATATACTTTAATTGTATCCTTGGTGTCCACAGCTATCTTTGTATGTGGTTCAATTTCTGTGCCTGATATTCAATAAATTATTTAGATTCTTATAGGTTTTTTAGATGAATACTTGAGTTAGAAATAAATATGTTCCATAAAGATTTGGTTTCAAGAAACAACTTAAACATCACTAAAAATTATTGGATTTATTTTTGAAAATCGTTGGAAAAATTATTGGACCTTATATGGTTAGTACAATTATCAAGGGTTAAGCTTACGTGCTAATCACTTTTTTAAAAACTAAAATTTTTTCCCATTATATAAAACATTTAAGAATATTATTCAGCCATAGAAGAAATGAATGACTAGTACATGGTACAACATGGATGAACTGTGAACATTATGCTAAGTGGAAGACAGATACAGTAGGCCCCATATTGTATGTCAGGACTCCATTTATATGAAATGTCCAGAACAGGCAAACCCAGAGAGACAGAAAGTAGATAAGTGGTCTTGGGAGCTGGGGGAAAGGGAACTGGAAATGACTGCTAATAGGCACAAGATTTCTTTGGGGTAGTGATAAAAATGTTCTAGAATTAAGTAGTGGAGATGGTTGTACAGCTTGGTAACCACCCTGAAAAACACTGAATTAGGCATTTTAAAGGATGAGTTTAAGGCATGTGAATTTTATCTCAATTACAAACAAAGAGTAGTATACTTTCACTGTAGAATATTTGGAAACCAAAGGAAAGAAGAAAAATGGCAAAAACAAGTTATATCCCCATTATTCAGCAACAATCACTGTACTTGTCCAGTGTACTTCTTTTCCATGTTTTTCTGTGAACTGTTACAGGGAAAAAAGTCAGTGTTGGTTCCCTTAAGATGACAAAGACATGATTATTATATTTTATATTCACTTAGTTATTCCCACCCATCACCCCCCCACCCCCGCCAAGGAGAAACTGGTCCTAAAGAAGATCCATTTAGTTGAGGGAGAGAGGTATAATAGATGGACATGCAGAACAAGGAAGCCAAGAGCAATGGGTAGTCAAGTACGAGGGGGTGAAAATGAACCTGAAGGGAAAAGGTCTGGGATCCTGAGAGGCAAAATGACAGATTTGAGCAGTTGTCACAAGATGAGATACCCCTAAGGAAAGATTCCACAGGATTTTAGGACTTTTCCTGCAAGATGCCTCTTATATTATGTGAGCCACACCTCTCGATTCTTAAATACACATGTTGTTTTCAGGGCTTTATACAAGTCACATTTGGATTTCTTTTAGATGTGTCACTGTGCTAAGATGGTACTTAATGTGAGAGAATGAGGTGGCCTGATTTTATTTGACTTACACATACTTGTTTACATAACTTTCATCAACAATATTTAGAATTACCATCCTGTTCTTTACCCTCAGTGTAGCAGTGTTATTTTGCTATATTATTGCAATCTCACCATAAACATAATTTTAGATAATGACAATCTTAATAGGTAAAACTTACTGAGTGTTCTCTTAATGCCAGGCATAGTGATTAAAATATTTTACAGGAATTTTCTAATTTAATCTTTACAACAACCCATTGAAGAAGGTAATTATCCCCAGTTTGTAGATAAGGAAATAGAGATTTAGAGAGATTAAGTAATTGCCCAAGATCACATATTAAATACATTAATTAATTACTCCCCCACTTATCATACATTGGATTATTTCCATTGTTTTTGATTGTTAATAAAAATATGATAAATGTACTTGCTTTTAGACAATTTTTGTTTATAAAGCTATTTCCTTAGATTAATTATCAAAGTATCAAAATATCAAAGTATTTTTAGAATTTCCATGTGGTTGAGGTTTTTAATGTTGCCATAAAATTTTCCTTTAAATTTTTCTACTTCTTTCTTTGTGGTTAGAGAATTTGGTTGGTATAATTTATGCTTTGGGGATTTTTTGATCCAGAATATGGTCAGCTGTTGTAAATATGCCAAGATAAGGAAGTGGACTCTTTCAGTATAGATTTTTTTTAATGTGGAATACTTATTAATTTAACCCTATTATTTATGCTATTCGGATCCTCTATATGTTACTTTTTATTTTGCTTTTATTTTTTTAAGATTTATTTTATTTATTTATGCATGCAAGAGCTGGAGTGTAGGCCAGAGGTGCGAGGGAGGGAGTGAGAGGATTCACCAGAGACAGAGTGGGGAGCAGAACAGGCAGATCTACTGAAATACACTGTTGAGGGGAGCAATGGGTGAGACAGGAGAGGTCTGCTGCACTATATGGGTTAGCTCCCTGGCCAGGGATCAACTCTAGCTTGAAGTGGCTGCTGATAGCATTACAGTGCTGAGATTTAACCCCTTGTGCCACCAGGGAGGCCCTATTTTGCTTTCTTAATCTGATATCAACTCTGATTTTTCATCTTATGTGTTTCAGTTATTTTCATTAATTTCTCCTCATTACATTTATAAAACTTGTTTATGTTTTATTTATATAATAAAATTGGCCACTCTGATTCCTTATAGCAATCTGAAATTTTTTGTCTCCTAAATCTTTGATATAAAAAAAGCTTTATGTTGTCCTCCCGTAAATCACAACTTGATGATTGAGAAATATGTTATTAGATCCTTTCTCTAAGTCTTTGTGTTTTTTCTACTATCTTAAAATAGTGAATGTTGTTCAAGTTAATAGTCATCCATATTATTATTTCTTTATAGAAATAATATGACAGTCAGGATAATTATTAGATTATTATTCAATTACTTTTTGCCATTAACATTTAAACATTTTACTGAAACATTTATAGATTTAAAGTCTTATTTTTCTCCTTTTTCTTCTACTCCTTGGCCTCTCCTCCCCTTCTTCCTCTTTGTGTTGGGATAATTTTGTTCCATTAAATCACACTTGGCTCCTCTAGTTCTTTAAGAACCCATTCTCTCCAGGGGATTACATTCTCAGTTAGCCCCTTTTCTATTATTTCATTACATCATCACTTCCTTCTTTTTAGAGACCGTCTCATGTTTCATCTTTACCTCACTAATCCATTTTATAATACTACATTTTCAAGGCTGCTCTTTACTGTTGCCAGTATGGGTTTTAATTTGGCTACTTTGTATTTAATTTATACATGGCTTTTACTACTCCTATTTCCTATTTATAGTTTCATCTGCTGTTAGCTTATATTCTGCATTGTCTTCCTTTGCATGATCAAGTATACGGATTAAATACTTTAAAAAATTTTTTCTTCTGCTGTTTCTTACAGCATATCTACTTCAGCAGACCTTTCCTCTACATCTTTTACTACTAATCCTTTGCTGTGCATCAGGTTTTTAACAGACTGTATGTTGAATGGTCTCTGCTTACGCCATCCATGGGGAAAAAAAGGATTCATCCTGGTCAAAGATGGAAGTATATTGCATAGTACGTAGAAGTATATACCCTTGTATAACCTTAGCTCTGTCAGTAACCAAGGCGGGGCACTAAATAGTACCAGAAACTCACCTAGTCCTCGAGCAAACAAGGAAAGCTACTCAGAGTGGTATCAATTGAGGGAACTTTTAAAAGTAGGACAATGGTAAGGAATGTCACTACTGAAAATACAGCAGTGTTTAGGCTTAGGGACTGCATGCTGTGTCTCCCCCCTCCCACTCCTCTTGCATTGACCTCGCGAGATCATTCGCTTCTGTCACAGTTAAAAAGATCTGGTTGAGCAGGCTGAAAGGGGCAAAAACAAAAGTCTTTCCCAGGCTCAGCACTGCCTGCCTGCTCCATCCTCATACAGGACAGTCACTGGAGACTACTCTTCCCTGGTAGCAGCATGCTGGGTTCCTAATGCTTTTGGTGGTTCCACAAACTACTCTTCCCACCAATGCCAACTCTTGTTACTCCAGATCCCGGACATCTGTAGCTTAGAGTATCTTGCTCACCTCCCAGGCCCATTCTCTTCCTTATTGAAATGTGCTCTCTATCTGCTTGTCTTCACTGACTTTCTCACTTGACTTTGTGGAAATGAATTGGGCACAATTCCTTCCACTACTAGTATATGTTTACTCCTTTTCCTTAGTTTCTGATACTGTAACTGAATCTGCTGTCTTGAATAATGTTAATTTTAGTGAGCTGAGGGTAGGTGGGTGGGGGGATCCAAAGCATCTGTTCTTTCATTGATATCTTGTCTTGAAATCCAGCTAAGTATGTCTTGTGACGTGGCTCTTTCCGGCATAGATTGAACTCCCTTGTCGAAGATTCACTCTCATGTCCTTTAGAAATCATTCCCCAGATGTAGTGAGTATATGTGCCTCCCATTTTTTCCTTCTTTCCCAGCCAAGCAGTGACTCATAAAGGGTTGGGAATTCCTTGACTTAAGATGTTAGTGAGAATAGTTGAGACTCAGATGGAAATATTACTAAGGTCATAAATTGGTTCTAAGCACTAGACATAATAAATGATTACACTCCTCTATTTTTCTAAATCAGATCCTAGCCTCAGCCATGCCTGTCTACTTTTATTGGGGCTCCCTTTTGTCCCCACCTCCCCTTTTGGTGGAAGGGCCTGGTCCTTGGTGGTTCCCATGGTTACTGATGCTCTTCCTGCTAGGAAGCCCTAACTCATGCAATGCCATCTGTCAAATATTACTCTTGTGATGGGCCACACAGATGTCCCTCACGGTGTTCTCTCACTGACAACAAGCTCAGCCACATGCTGCTGCTTTTGAGGCCATTTATTGATAATAACCAGATAGTAGAGTTCAAGCTCTCTGCCAGCCCCAAGGGGAGGTTTTCTAAGCAAGGTGAAGTAACTGTACTTTCATTATTAGCTGAACAAATACTTATTAAAAGCCAATATGGCCAAGCCACTGTGAAAAGATCTGAGGACTGAAAGATGAGTAATAGTCTCTGGTATCGAAAATTTTAATCTTGATGGGATGGAAGCAAAATATACATAAACATAATTGTCAATATTATAAACCAGCCTCTGATAAATGCCCTAGGAGATGGTAAAAAGGAAGAATGTTTTGAGTACATCTTCTTCCAAAATGTAACTTGTATCTGTTGATTTCACACCACTCCAACCCACTGTCCTTTGCTCCCTGGGAGCATTTTGGAGCTTCCTAACTGGTCCTTCTGCCACTGCTCAGATCCCCTGTGCTGTGTTCGCCACACAGCAATCTCAGTGATAACAGTGATTCTTTTACAAAACAAATCAGATCCTGCTGCTTCTCTGTAAAACTCTTCAGTGGCTTCTCGCTAAATTCAGAATATAAACTGACAGTGGCCTAAAAGGCCAAGCCGACCTGGCTCGGGCTGCCTCTCTAACCTCCCCTCTCCCTGGGCCCCTTCACTCTAACTTTTCCGACCTGCTTCCTTTTCCATCTTGGGACTGAGTCCTTCCTTTTCCTTCAGATAGCAGGGAAATGGGACATCCTCGCAGAGGCCTCCTTCATTTTTCCTGCAGGTCTCCTGCCCATTATTTTCTCTCAAAACACACTTTTATTTTTCCTCAAGGAACTTATCACATTTATGATTATATTTAGTTCTCTTTCCCACCTGATTCTGAGGTTCATGAGGGTAAGAAACATACATGACTTGTTTACTACTGTATACCTTTAGACTTTGCACTCACTTAGTGCTCGGACTACATTCCTTTAACCAAATGAGACTGCTTGAGTCCTGACAGTGGAGAACCCATTGAGGGGGGTGGACTAGGAGCATGAGAAAGGCTTTGAGCAGAAGTAGTAATGCAAACAGAATTGTCAAAGGAGAGGCTACATGACATATTTGTAGACTAAAGTAGGCCAGTAATGTTTCTAGAATGTGGTTTCGAAATCTACCCTGGAATTTGTATGCAACTTTCAAGTCATTTTTTGATCTGCCTTTTTTTTTTTTTTTTTTTTGATGGGGGGAGGGAAGCATTTATAAGGGTGGTAGAAAGAGAGAAGAGGAAGTTTATCTCTAATCATAGTTCATCTCCCCCACCCCGACACCGAGTTTAAAAAAAAATAGCATGATCTTGTGTAGTTGATCTCCATTATCAAAGGGTTCTGGTGAAGATGTGAGCGGATGTTTTCAAAAAGCACCTCCTATTATGTGTATTCCTGGACTTCTTTGCAGTGCCATTCCTGTTACTTAATCTCTTCTCTCTCCTTTTTTTTTTTTTAAATCAAAACTTTCTGTTACAAAGATGTTGTTGATTTAATTGCTGAAAGGCAATTTTATCCTGGAGATGTATTTATATGAAGTTTTGATTTCGGGAAGCCCAGCCCTGCCCAGCCCTTACCGTCTCTCCCAGCTCTGGACCCGTTCTGCATTCCAGCTGAGATGTCTATATTATGCAGGAAGCAGCTCCTGCCTGCCTTGGACTGGTGATTAAGAGCTCAGGATAATGAAATCTGCACAGTTGCAATTTGGCTGTTGGCTATAGTTATTATGCAACTCTTAACACTTCCCTTTTGTTTTTGTAAATAACATAAAATTCTGGTTTTCTTTTGGAGCTAACTCTTCAAATACTCTAAAATGTGTTCCACTCATATGTTTTTAATGAACAAATTAAATTATTTCTTAAAGTGAAGATATATGCTTTCCTAAGGGACAAGAAAATATAAACTCTGCAATAGTATTGTTCAAACTGTTTATGCACAGCTAAAGGAAGCTAAAATTACAAAGGCCTCTATGGGCCTTAGATTTTGCCTTTAAGCAGACTGCTCAACATGCCTTGATTGAAATAGCAAATGTAACAAGAGTCATAGCAAAAAGGATGATAAGAGGCAGCACATTCTGATGGTAGGATGATGTGGAACAATTAAGAGATGTCAAGTGAGGTGTCTGAGATAAATATAAACTTTTCCCTGGCCACTCTCCCTAATTTTTGAATTTCTAATGTGAGAAGAGAACAGTACTCTCACCTGAGTTCAGATAGTGGTGGTAATACTAAAGTGCACCTCTATGGAGCAAGCAGGGGTATCTTCAGTTGAATCAACAACAGTGCCCCTGAATTACTGAATTATGGAAACAAGAATCTGACATGTAGTGTGATTGAGGGAGTAAATGTGCCTGGCACTTCCCAAGAACCTGTTTCATAAGAGAGTGATGGAACACGATGAAGGTTATCATCTCATGGACCGAAGGTGGGGGTGCGGTGTCATCATGGGAAGGGGAATGATTTAAAGAAGAGAACAGGGCAGCTGAGGTCACATTTGGCTCTGTCACTGTTTTGCCATGGTTGAGCGTAAGACAGTCACAGCTAAATTTGGAGACTGTTGGACCTGAGTGAATAGTCAGAGAAAGCTGTACATAGAGGGGCATTGTGTACTCATATATTTTAAATACTTCAGCACATAGTGATACCCTAGAAACACTTGATGATTCATTAAGTGCATGAGAGGGGTACTTTCAAGGTGTAACCACAGAGAAGAATATTAAAAACTCAACATCACCATTCAATGACTTTCTAATATAGAAAAAAAATGAGTGAGTGTGAGAATGTGTGTCTGTGTTTGTGATTGCTTCTCCCAGAATCATTTATTTGCACAGAGGAGAAAGTTGACTCATCAGTGGAGCATCAAGGAAGTTAGGAAAGCTTTTAGATGAGTTAATATATGAAACAAGGTTTTTAAAAACTAGGAGAAATTGCTAGACAGATAAGGAACAGTAGAGGGTTGCAGAAGGAATGGTATTTGTAAAGATGCCAAGGCAGCAAACAACATTCAGAGTCTACAAAGCTATTTTATGTGGTTAAAGCATGTTGCTTTAGTTTCCTATTGCTGCTGTAAACAAGTTACCAAAAATTTAATGACTTAAACCAGCACATTTGTTATCTTATAGTTGTGAAGGTCAGAAGTCTGAAATGGTTCTCACTGGGCTAAAATCAAGGTGCTGGCAGGAATGTTCCATCAGGAAGCCGTAGGGGAAGATCTATATCCTTACCTTTCCCACGTTCCACAGGTCACCTGCATTCTTTGGCTTTGGGTCCTTTCTTCTATCTTCAAAGCCAGGCAGCATAGCATGTTTATATTTCTCTTTGACTCAGACTCCCTTCTCTCTCCTTATTCCACAATTAAAGGACCCTTGTGATTTCATGCTTCTCTCCAGATAGTTCAGGATAATCTCCTTGTAGTAAAGTCAGCTGATTAGCAACCTTAATTCCATCTGCTGCCCATTTCCCATGGCATATAACAGAACATATTTACAGATCCCAGAGATTGGAATGTGAACCTCTGTGATAGACCATTATTCTACCTACCAAACATGTTGTACAAAAGTTGAGAGTGATAATGAGGGGAAAATTTGGCATGATCCATCAATTCTGGGTGGAAAAGCTCATCTACAGAAACAGGGCAAATAATTTGATTTTATTTAAATGGAGGCATCAAGATTCTTGTGATTTTCCTAAGATATTATGTTTGCCAGCTATTACAACATAACAAACCACTCCAAAACTTGGTGGCTTAAAACAATGATTTGTTATTTTTCATGTTTCTATAGGTTGGTTAGGTGATTCCTTCACTGGGCTCACTCGTATAGGTACATTCAGTTAGAAACTTGGCTGGACTAGAAGATCCAAGATGGGCTCACATTATGTGGCAACGGTGATGGCCACTGGCAGTGCCACCTTGGTTGTACTCACTGTAAATTCACATATTTTGCTAGGCCAAGCCAACTCCCTTAGATGACAGCCTAGGACTACATTCCAAGCATGAAGGTAGAAACATAGGCCCTCTGGTAGCTTTGACTCCAGAACTCATACAGCATCACCTCCACCACGATCTTTTGAATTGGGTCAAGCAGTCACAAGCCTAGCTCAAAATAAGGAGGAAGGGAATAGATTTCATCCCCTGCTGGGAGCTGCTGAAGCAGCCAAATTTCATCTAGCACAGGCTATGAGGACAGGAGTTTTTGTTCTGAGAGTAAGTTTTTGAAATTCTGATGTTTCATGGCTAAAATGTTTCTGAGTACCAAATATCCACCACCTGATCAAGAAGTAGGAATAATTTGAGTATGACAAAGACCACTGGTATTGAAGAGGTAAAGAAACTATGAGGCTAGGGTGTGAGATGATTCATCATGTGGACACTACAAGAAGGCTGACTTGGTGGTGAATGTGGAGGAGTGACCTCTAACCCAGTCGGTGACAGTAATAAATGCAGAGGCAGATATGGAGGTAACCAAGCCAGATGGGCTAATTTGGTAGCCAGGAGATCATCACCATGAATTAGCCTTTTAGCTCGTAGACATTGGCACTCAGGACTCCTCACCAAGTCCTTTAATTCCCAACCTCCATATTATTTTGCTCACTTGTCAGTTTCAATGACCACTTCTGACTTCCAGAGTACGTAGAGAGATTCTTCAGTATTTTAAACCGTCAGACTCAGTAACTTGAGGATTCAGTGAAAGTATGAAATGAAGTTCATCTTCAGATATGTATCTAAAGGCAAATGGATTTTCCCATAGATCAGCAGGATTTATGATGGTAAAATTTGAACAGTGTTAAATGAGTAATATCCATTACTCTCATTCTAGGTAAATAAAAATCAAAAAGCATAGAGTCATTATCCAGATGGTCCTAAGAGCTCATTCACCCAGAAGAGTACAAAATATGGATAAATTAAGGCTCATAACAAGAAGGATTAAATTGCATATTTTATAATTACTACTATAATTTAATGTTTATTTGTTTATATGTAACAGAAGAAAAATTGGTTTACAATACAAATGTAACATGTATTTCCATCGTTGGCTATGACTTCTTATTCTTAAAATGCCTTCTAGATTGCTACAAAATAAATTTCTATCCACTCCCCCGCAAAAAAAGGAAATTCAGCAAACAGCTCCTGAAAATTCCATGTCTAAAATGAGTGACCTGAACTATAAACATCTAATTTTGCCCTGCCTTTTATTTCCTTGCATGTTGTCCTTTTTGCACAAAGCTCAACACTTTTGCAGTCACTTCAGTTTTGAGCAGCTTACTGGAGATAAGAGGACTCATGAATGTAATTCTTACCTTTGACACAGAAATCCTTTCTGGAACTGTGCTTATGCATGAGATATATCTATAAATAAGAAATGATAGCTTTTGTAATCATAGCCTTAATATAAAGCTAGCAGGGCTTCTGCCCCCATCAAAGTAGTCTTCTCTAAAGCTTCTCTAAAGGTATACAACTATACCACCAATACTGCCATGATTCAAATTATTTGGGAGATTCCTCTTTGAGAACTGCTATTAAAGCTAGTTTGCAAGTCAAGAAAACCAACTCTTTGTTTTTCTCTGTCATATCCCAAACATTCCACCAAGTTTTAGGGATTGGCTCCTGTGATTTCTGCCTATCTAAAAAATTTAAATAAAATTTACTCTCAAAATAAGTAAGGTTTTCCACCACGCAGGAAATTCAAAATAATATTCCTCAGGTTCCAGAGTTATGAAACCTGTCTTTTTCACACATTATCCCATGGTAATATCACCGAAAACTTGTCATGGACTGTTAAGAAGTGTTACCATTTTTTTTCTAGAATCTAGAAATGTCCCATAAAAATATTTTTAACCTACCTTTCGAACTCTGTTATCCTTTAGTTAACTATGACATGCTCTCCTCTCCCCTCCCCACCCAGAACCTTTTCTGCCCTCATTGCATAAAGTCAACTGTGGCTCCACCTTGCTTCTTTGTTCCTCAGTTTTCAATGAATCACCTTTATTTCCTCTACTAAATTGTATCTTTCTTACTGGCGCTTGTTATTTTTAAGTTTATGATTTTGCATGTAATTCTGGCCTTCTACCTGCCTCAATTTTGCCATGTAAAGAGATCCATCTTCAGCATCATGATTATAATTTTTGAAGCCATCATTGTGTCAGGTACTGCACATAAAACATCAGTTTCCCTCATCCTCACAACAATATTAGGAGATGGTATTACAATTTCCCCTGGGCAGATGAGGAAACTGAAAGTCATTAAGTGCAAATAACTTGCCCAAAGTTAAATGACAGGAAATTAGGGAATGTTATGTCCATCTAAGGCAGGGCTTCTTGCCTTTGACGCTGTGATGTGGAGAATTCTTTGTTGTGGGGCCTGTTCTGATCTTAGTAATAGGATTAACTGCATTTCTGCCCTCTGCTTATTAGAAGCCAGGAACAAACCCACCCCCCAACCCCGCCACACATACACACCCATTGTGACAACTGAAATGTCTCCACATTTTGCCAAATGTTCTCCAATGGGTATTTGAAAAATCTATGATCTAATACCAAAGTCATGCTTTTGCCACATTATACTATTAAATAAGGCATTAATAAAACCACAGAACTTTCAGGCTAAATTTTGAAGAGGTTAATTTTAGAAGTCACCACACCTGACTGATCAATAGCATTGTAGATTTTACTTATGATTCTCTTTCCCTACCAAGGACCTTCCGGATCAAGCTTTCCAGGTGAGGACAGGTTCTGTCTATTTTAAGCTTCTCCACGGTGTAGGATCACATTCTAACCTCACCACACATCTGTTCCTTGAATCACTTCACTCCACTCCTGCCAAGTAGCCCTCCAGTCTGGGGTTTAACACCTCCTATGAGTGTTATAGGAGACAAATCCTTGTTCAGATGTTTCTAACTAAGAAAAAACATTCTTCTTAATAGTCTTCCTTATCTTTTTGCCTCTATACATACCCTTAACCTCGTTATCCAAATTATCATTTTTCTCAAATCTTTTTTGAGAAAATACTTATTGATTTCCAGGAATATGTTAGCCTTAATCTAAATAGTTTCTATGCCACAGTTGTTAAAACCATTATCAATTATTTAAAATATGACCATCTAACCTGTTTTTTCATCTTCATCAAAGAACAATTACAATACATTAAAATCTGAAAATCTCACTTGGTCGGCCACCCATCGGCTGCTGCTGGAAGCAGACTGAGGAGATTCCTCCCCTGGAGAAGCAGTGCTTTCCCTTTCCCTCACTCAGCCACTCTCATTCAACTTTTTTTTTTTTTTTTTTTATGGTTTCAGGAAAATTCCAGAGTAGCCCTTATCTTAGAAAGAGCATTCTTTACCATATGCTCCAGACTTCTTGATGAAAACACAAAGAGGAAGAGAAAGTTTCAAATCTTGCTTTGTGGTGCCTCACTTGAGAATATTTTTTTAATGAATTTATTTGGTTAATAAAAATAAATGAATGAGTAAATAAGCATACATTCATGTTATCTATGTATCAAAATTCAGAATGCAGTATACTCTTCTTTAACATTGGGAGTACTTTGATTCTCCTCTCAGTCATCGTTATAGTTTAGAACTTATAGAAAACATCTTTTTAACAAAAGATAGTTGGTCACTAGAAGTCTGTGATGATGTGGACACCACTATTGTCAGGGTAGCATATCCCTCAGTATCTGAGTTTAGACCTGTAAGCGATGGGTCCCTTTCGTGGTTCAGCACTAGAAGCTTGTGAGTGATGTGTGTGTCAGCAATCCCCACTCGCCTGATGGCTCTGTAGGCAGGTTGTGTTTAGAGAAAACCAAAGAGAAAATAACATGTTAACCAGAAAGCTGTTTGGGGTCAGAATAACAGTCTGGTGTTTTTATATTTGTGTGAGATATAAAAAGAATGCTTAAGTTTCGGTTAGGCATGGTATGAGCTTTCAAACTTCTTGCTTACGTTTGAGCAACCCCAATGAAGTGCCTAAACCAAAGAGAAGACTGCCCGAACTCCTCATGTCTCTGGTTGCTCTAGAAAGCCTGGGTCCTCATAACATGCTATCCACTCTCTTACTGCAGAGTTTTATAAATGGACACTGACATGGACTACGAAAGACCCAACGTTGAAACCATCAAGTGTGTTGTTGTGGGAGACAACGCTGTGGGGAAGACTCGCCTGATCTGTGCCAGAGCATGTAACACCACGCTGACACAGTATCAGCTGCTGGCCACACACGTACCAACTGTGTGGGCAATTGACCAGTACCGGGTCTGTCAGGAGGTAAGATGTATGATGTTTCTTTAAGATCTTAAAGGCGGGCCTCCCTGGTGGCGCAAGGGTTAAAGACTCAGCTCTATCAAGCTATCACCAGCCACTGCAGTTGGATCCCCAGCCAGGGAGCTAACCTCCCCTGTCTCTCCTGCTGCTCCCCTCAGCATTGTATCTCAGTAGATCACCTTTTCTGCTCCCCACTCTGTCTCTGGTGAATCCTGTCACCACCCCCCACCTCTGGCATACACCCCAGTTCTTGTATACATAAATAAATAAAATAAATCTTTAAAAAAAATCCTAAAGACATATCCTCACTATTGCCACTCTGATTTTAAAAAATGGGGATAGAGGGGGGATGGGGAAGAGTGGGGAGCAGGAATGATTTTTGCATTTAAGACAAAAGCTAACCATTTTAGTGCCATGAGAGAAAACAAAAACAAAATGCACGCTTGGGAGTATGGCTCTGGTATCCTGAATGAGGAAGACACGAGTCATGTGACTCCAGGAAGAGACTTAGAACTTCACTTAAGTCCCATTAGAGGGAATAAGGAGGCAAAGTACAAGAGAATCAAATGGGCCTTGAGGGGTCCAACCCCAATATCCCTCTCTGGGGGAGCCTCTGATTAATACTGAGCATAAATGTGTCTCCTGCAGGTCTTGGAGCGTTCCCGGGATGTTGTTGATGAAGTGAGTGTTTCTCTCAGGCTTTGGGATACTTTTGGTGATCATCACAAAGACAGGCGTTTTGCATATGGCAGGTAAACCCAGATGAGTGTGGTGTGGTTGAACTTGAGTGCAGTTTCCTTTCCAAACCCTGCAGCTGTGTCATAAACCAAAAATAAACAAACAAAAAAAAAAAAAAAAAAAACAAAAAAAAAAACCACATCATACGGCCTTGAAAAGTGTTGTGTTCTGCACTGTATCTAAAAAAAGAAAAGAAAAGTAAAAACCATAAAAACAGAACATTGTTTCCTGATGTCAAGAAAAGTTGTCTGCCTCATCACTTGGCTTCTCCCAGGAAGTATTTTATTTAAAACAACCAGTGCTACTTAAACTGTGACATTTTCTGCAGAAGAATTCTGTTGTGCCCTCCACCTTGGGCTGCTTTGATTGCTGTTTTCCTAAGTAATACTTTATTTGACTTCCGTTAGAATATTTTAAGTTGTTTTAGCACTTGGTCACCTCACTTCAGAAGATCTGTTGGTCTTTTCATGACCATATTAGCAGAGTCTGATGTTATTTGCTCTCAGCTTTGTTATCCAAAAAGTCTATTGTTTTCATTTTAAGGTTGCGTTTTAAAAAGAAAGAAAAATATCTCTGAAGTCTTTACAAAGTACAAAGGTACTTTACAAAGTACCTTTCCAAAATGAACTGAAGTGCTAATGTCTATTTTCCATTTAAACCAAAAAAGAAAAAAAATCCAGTAAAGAAAAGATTAAAGTTTGAAGGGCATTAATATGAGTAGAACATGCTCAAAGTGCCTTAAAATATTTAACAACTTCTTATCACCATAAATTAAAGTGTCGGTGAATGTGGTATAGCTATCAAAATTCAGATAAAAAGATTTATTTTTTTAACCCCTTAACTGTAAATTAACACATTTCATTTTAAGTTTAGAATTAAGGCCTCATAGATCAGTTGTCCTTTGTACACATCAAACATCATGTTACCTCACAGGATTGGATTAGTTAGATAATCCAAATACATGAGTTACTTCTTGGTAAGTATTTCTAACACTTAGTGAGATAAGTGTTTCTAAAGTACCTCTATTTCTTCAAGCCAGTAGCTCTGTTAAGCCTCTGAACAAACTTACTGGTGTTTATTCAAATGGTCTAAAATACTGAATAAACTGCTGAAAGGTTTTACCCAATCCCTGAGTAGTTTACACACTGAAAGAATCTGTGATTTAGGCCAGTTTGTTGAGAGGATCCCAGAAAGAGAACTTTCCATATGTCCATATTGATTTTAATGTTAAAAGAACTCTTGAACTTAATACCCAGAATCATGGACACTTTTCTTCTGAACTCCCTCTCTAGTTCTATTTTCTCTTACCGTGATGTCCTCGATTCCTATCTTTAGTTGCCATTCTGGTCTTCTCTTTGGTTCAATTATTCCACACACACAAAAATAGTAATAATATGTGAACCTGCCTGTAAGGACTGCGCAGTCATATTTACAATTTCTGTGGTTTAAAGGAAGCTTCATAAAGTGATGATTTAAAGCAAAGTAAGGAGAGGTAGAATACATTTCAAAAGGGCATTTTGCACTCTCACTTCTAAAAACGAGTCCAGAAAAAGATGGGCCAAAAGATAAACTTACTAAGATATTTGGGTTGAGTTTCTAGAGACCACATTTCAGCATCTTAGTGGTCTGTTGCCACTTGAAATTGACCTTTTGAAATAATTTTAACTTGATCCCACAATGTAAAACTTTTATTGTGGTAACACAAGGGCTGCTTCATTATCATGTGAGATTCCTGTATAGGATGGATTTAATGGTGCAGTGACCTTCATAGATCTGATATTGACAGGAATCTACCCTGGGCCTCTTCCAGCAACCTGACAGATCTGGGGTCATTTTGCAACGTGTCATGCCTGTGCTTGTTCACTCCCAACAAAAATAAGCTGATCTTTCATGTGACTCCATCAGTTCAAAGGGCATTGTTCTACTCGCCAGTCTCTAATGTTTGGTTCTATCTACGGCAACCTGTTCCCCCTTTAGATGGAAACAGGACATTCTTTCCAAGCCAAGTCTGAGCAGCACAGAGGGGTTTCAGGAAACACTCCCATGTTTCTGGATGAGTCTCCTAGCCTCACATCATGTGCATGTTTGTGTCTTGTATTTCCTCTGTCTTTTCCGATTCTCCACAGCCTCCAGGCATCCTGCCCGGGCTCCCACCACGAGTAAAGAACAAAAACCAGAGCCGTTCTGTCTTGGACCCCAGCATCTTTCTATAAACACTAAATACAGAATATCGTATTGTGTGTCACACCAAAAAAATATATCTTTGTGGACAAGTTTGATAGTAGCAGGAGTTTCTTTTTGTCATTATAGAACAATTTATTGCTATGTGAGAGCTGTTTAATTTCTTTATGACTTCCATTTTTAGCTTCATGTCATTCGTGAAAAAAAAATCTTAATTACAGTTTCTGAAAATAAGTTATTGGCAAACCTGTTGTTTGACTGATGTTTTTACTATACTTGGCATGAATTACGAGTCAGTGGGATGTGATATATTCCTTATATTGGAAATATATTTGGAACCTTTTAAAAATAATTCATTTGATTCTTGTGAAAACAGTGAGAGAAACCAGGTTCATAGCAGATGCCTCAGACCTCGCCTTAAGTTTACTCTGCTTCTTAGCACCAGGGTAATTAATAAGTTGCCCCCTCAAACATTCTTTGGTATGAACAAACTCTAGTTTGCAGAGTGGATCCTGTGGACCAAGGTGGTGCCTGTCCACTAACCGGAATTTGCAATTTTCTTAGCTTTGTATAACTCTAACCAGAATATCACTGTGTTCTTTATAATTTAAAAGCAACTATTCAACCCACTTTTTAGCTAATTACAAAATTCCCTCCAATATATCAAAGGCTAGAATATTAGGTGCTTTGACAACATTAGTTTGGTTCAACTATTCAGGAATGCTAGGAAGAAGAGTTTATCTCCATGCTACAGTTGAATAGTATTGAGTTCCTTTACTACCATAGATTGGCCAACAGTGAGTTTCAGAGGCAGACCCAGTTCTGCCTAATGCTGGGACATCACTCTTTCCACTGGAGCAGACTACCTCAACCTCATTTTACATCGATGTAAATGAAAACCACCCACCTGAATGAGCTGGGTGTGTGTTTTCTCTTTCATTTTTGTGCAAAGTCTTAGAACTAGGAGAGATCTCAAAGGGTCATCTATTTGCCCCTTTTTTTGTTAGATGGAAAATCATACATCCAGGAAAAAGTATTAAAAGGAGTCCTTCTGTTTGATGGAGATGAAAAATAGCAAAGTAGCATTAGCACCATAACACTTAACACATTTGAAATCTATCAAGCCCTCTCATCTGAAGTGAGTGACTCCAGCTCACTTGTAGCCTTTCTTCTCTCCACCTACCTTCTATCCACTTTTGGATGAACTTTTGAATCTCTTTTCTGGGTCTTTTAAAATGTCAAGAACAAACTGTACATAGTAACCATGACTGTAATCAGCTGCTCTTTTTTGGTGAGGAAGGAACCTCTTTTAAAGAGATACCACTCCAACAAAAAACTATGAACCAGAGACACTTTTTGGGGGGTGGGGGGCGGGAGGGGAGGGATTGGGGTCAGAATGGGGGGGTTGCAATTGTATGGGGAATATAAAAATAAAATTTATTATTAAAAAAAATTTCAAAATAATATAAGTGGTGACAGACTCAGTCAGAAGTTGAAAAAAAAAAAAATAAAGAGATACCACTCAACTCAAAAGTTTTTCCCTGAAATTATATAAGACTGAAATGATCACATTTAGGTCCCTGGCACTAAAAATAGAGAAGTATGATGGTCTGTACCCTCAACAGGACATCTAGGCCCCAGAGCCCATTTCCTGTAGTCACACTACACATAGATATTTCAAATGATATTGTTTCCATTCCTTGATATTCCTCATAATTGATCTACCTTAGTCAGATAACCTTCAAACATTTAATAAAGCGTATGGTGTAGGAGGTGGTGGTGACAGAAGCTATGACTTAATTAGGGCTTCTCATGAGCCAGACCTGTG
>NW_023605194.1:49183773-49213178 GCF_014898055.3 Talpa occidentalis | reverse complement strand
AAGCAGACCTCTCCTGTCTCGTACACTGCTCCCCTCAGCAGTGTATTTCAGTCAGTCCGCCTGTTCTGTTCTCTACTCTGTCTCTGGTGAATCCTCTCACCCCCCTGCATCCCTGGCCTGTACCTCAGCTCTTGTATGCATAAATGAATATATCTTTAAAAAAATTAAACTTTATGTGCAAGTAGACTATTTTAACCAAATAAAACACATTCTCTGCCATTAAGCTGAAATGGTAGCAAAATTCAAGGAGATAACCTTGGTTACCTTAACATTCTCATCAGAAATATGAGAAAATAAATTTAGAGTAAGAACTATTCTGAGTATTATCTCCATTTTCTTCCTGTTAGTGGTATATATGCCATTTTGTATTTGAGAAAACTGAAGTCCAGAAAGCTAAGGAAGTTGTTTGAATGCTGCTAAGTCATAGAGCAAAGATTCCAAATATGATTTGCTGGTCTCCAACCCACTTTGCACTGTCTCTGAAAGCAACAAAGTAGGGACATGGGAAATGAAAGGATATAAAGAAATTACCACTGTATACAATGACTCAAAAATATAAATGCATGATCATCTAATGTTATTTAGTGTGGGGTCAATCTCCATGACCTTTGAGAAGGTCTCTATATCATAACAGGTTAGGATGATTATTTTACAAAATGATACTACACTTGATCTTAGCCAAAAGGCCGAGAAGCGATTGTTTTACAAAATGATAGCCTTGACTCATCACTGAAGAGTAAATTCTGGTCTATATATTCTATTTAATAAAGATCATGAAGTTCAAAATCAAATGTGTTAAATATAAGTTAATCTATAAGGCTCAATTATGAAGAATTGTTTCCGGAAAGTTCCAGGAGGCAGAATATTGTTACCGGAAGTTATTTCCATAAAAAATATCTCTGCTGTTATTTGGGGAGGAATTTAATGGACTGTGTTTTTTTCCAGATTAAAATTGAGGCTTAATCAATGGCCCAGTCACCCAAAATGCTACATCCTGTTTTTTCCTCATGTAGCTATTCATAGAATTTATGAGCTATGGCAGGCCTTTAGTGGCTCAGATGAGTGGTTTGTCAGAGAGAAGTGTTTTTTCTTTTAGTGGAATGATGACCATGGATCAAGTTCCACCCAAAATGCCTAAGTAATGTTTATTTTGTCACCACTCTGAAGAATTTTTTAGTTCATCTAATGAGTTTCTCACAGATTTTCATGAGTATATTAAAAAAAAAAAAACTGTGAAAACATGATTTTCAAATACTGATAAATTAGAGACCTGCAGTTCTCATGCAAACCCTGCTAAAAATAATAGAAATTACCCTGTTCTAAGAATTTTATCATAGTTGAAAATAGCAACCCGTTTTTCCTCATGTATACAAACCTGGTGGTATAATTTCAAATATATCCAGCTAATTAGACAATCTTTGTGTTTAAATCCTTCATACTCCTTATATTACATTAGATCATTTTTGAGAAAACAGCTTGAAATTTCTATCAATGAAAACAGATTTTGTTTTAGTATTATTAAATATTTTTCATCTCTGCATGGCAGCAGGATGTTCTGCAAATCATTTTAAAGACCTATACAAGCTGGACATATTGACATTAAAATAAAAGCAGAATCTTACACTTGCAGATATTAAAGTATTCAATATTAAATTTGATTTACCGGCAGGTTTAGCATAAAAGACTGCTGAAATAAGCTATGAAAGTGAAAGTAAATTAGATTATATTGTTGTGGTTTGAACTGACTGGGATAGAACTAATTTTACTTCATAACAATAAACAAAAATGGACATTGACATTAATTGTCCTAAATAGCCAGTAAAGCAATGATGTGGCTCCTTACAAAAATTAGTACAAACAAAATTCACAATATCTCTATGGCTCAGTCCTTTATGGAATAGTGCGGAAAATATTTACCTTCTTATAGGACAAAGACTTAAAAGTACTTGTCTTATCAGAATTCGAACTACTATAGAAATTCCCCATTAAGTCTTTAAAAAAGGAGTGGCTGATTGTTCAGAGATTAAGAATAAATCAAAGAGAAGAGAAAGAATAAGAATCACACCTAATATATACCAGGCACTGTTCATGATGGCCTGCTGATTGTTATTGAAAAATCTTAGGGTCACCTTTACTTAACATATATTTATTTTAAGGTAATTGAGAGAAATTACTAAAGGTACCCAAGATTACATCTCCAGTTCTCCCAAACTCAGCTTTTGTTCTTCCTACAGTGGTTCCACAAACAGAAGAATCTTAACAGAACCCTGCTGTACCCTCTTAATACTTTATTTGAGCATTTATTTGAAATTGCATTTGTTTCCTTCATCTCTCCTAACAATGTAATGAAGACAGCAATTTTACTGTTTTGTGAACATTCATTTTTCTAGATGCCCAAGTCCCTAATTGTCTAATTATTTTTTGTGGTAACACTGGTTTATATATCAGAGGCATAAGTTTACACCTCCTCAGACACATCCACCACACCACAGCCACCACCAAGACACCCACAGCCCTGCCCCATAGTCCATTGTGCACCCATCCCTACTGTGTTTTTCCTCCTCCCTCTGGCAGCCTCAATTCCAGTCAGTTGTCTAGGGCTTCTTACTGGTTTGATTTTATCTGACCTTTTGTTTTGCTTCTCTGTATTCTACATATAAGAGCAACCACCAAGTATTTGTTTTTCTCCTTCTGACTTATTTCACATAGAATTATCTGTTGTTGTAAATGAAAAGAGTTCATCTTTTTTATAACGGAATTGTATTCCATTGTCTGTATATACAACATTTAAAAAATCTGCTCCTCTGTTTTTAGGCACTTTGATTGTTTCTATAACTCATCTATTGTAAATAGTGCTGCAATGAACAGAGTGTGTATATCTCTTCAAATTAGTGTTTTTGCATTCTTTGGCTAGATATCTACAAGTGGAATTACTGAATTATATAGTAGATCTATTTTTAGTATTCTGAGATACTTCCACAATTTTTCATAGGTATTTGACAAGTCTCCAGTTCTACCAATAGTGTAAAAATGTTCCTTTTTTAAAAAATACATCCTTGCCAACACTTGTTTCTGCTTTTAATGATATTTGCCATTTTCACTGTTGTGAGGTGGTATCTCATTGTGGTTTTGATTTCCCTGATGATAAGTGATTAGGATTTTTTCATATGCCTGTTGGCCTTCTTTATATTTCTTTGGACGAGTGTTTATGTAGGTCTTCTGCACATTTTATTTGACTGGATTGTTTTTGTTGACTTGTATTGCTTTCTTTGTAGATCTTGGATGGAAGACCTTTGTCTGATGTATGATGTGCAAACATTTTTTCCTATTTAGTTTGGGTACATTTTTTGATTTATTGACAACTTTTGTAGTACAGGAACTTTATAGTTTGATGTTGGTCCATTTATTTGTATTTACTTTTGTTTCATATGGATACAAAGCCACAGAGACATTACTGAAGTCGATATTGTGGAGTGATTTGCTTATGCTTTCTTTAATGTATTTTATGGTTTTGGGTCTTTTATTCATGTCTTTCACCCATTTTCAGAGTGTGTGTGTATGTGTATGTGTAGGCTATGAAGTGGTGGTCTAGTTTCATTATTTTTCTTGTGTCCACATTTCCCAACACTGTTTGTTGAAGACACTCTCCTTTCTTCAGTGTGTCCTCTTGTCTCCTTCATTGTATATTAACTGCCATAATGTGGGTGTATTTCTGTGATCTCAGTTCTATTCCATTGTTCCATATGTTTGTTTTTCTTTCAGTACCATAACTTTGCAGTATATTTTGATTTTGGGATATGATACTATCATGCTTCCTCTTTTTGGTTAGGATTATTTTGGCTATTTGGGGACTTTTGTGGTTTCATAAGAATTTCAGTAATGTTTGTTCTATTTCTTTGAAGCTTGATAGAAATTGCATTGACCGTATATTGATTTGGGTAAGCTGGCCATTTTAAAAATGTTAATTCCTCTAGTCCATGAGCAGAGAATAATTTCCATGTCCTGTGACTTCAATTTCTTTAATAATATCTTATATTTTTCATTTATAGATCCTTCAACTCTTCATTAAGTTTATTCCTAGAAACTTGTGATTGTGAATGGGATTGTTTCCTTGATTTCTTTTTCTTCTAGTTTGTTTGCATGTAGATATGTGACTGATTCCTGTAAATTAATTTTGTACCCTGTCCCTTTACTATATTGATGTATTATTTCAATTAGTTTTTCCAGGAGTTTTTAGGGTTTTCTGTGTATATTATCATGTCATCTGCAAATAGTGGTAATTTCACCTCTTCTTTTTCAATTTGGATTCCTTTGATAACTTTCTGTTTCCTAACTGATCTCAGTAGGACTTCTAATACTAATTTGATGAGTAGTTGTGAAAATGGACATCCTGGTCTATACCAGATCTTAGACAAAAAGCTTTCTGTCTTTCACCATTCAGTATGATGTTTTGCTGTGGGCTGGTGGCATATGGTCTTTGTTATACTGAGCTATGTTCCATCAATTCTCATTTTTTTAGGTTTTTTAAAATCATAAATAGATGCTGAATCTTACCAAATGTATTCTATGCATTTATCAATATGATAATATGTTTTCAAATCTTTCCTTTTATTAATGTGGTGAATTACATTGATGGGTTTTCAGCTGTTGAACCATCTTTGTGCACCTTGAATGAGCCATACTTGATCATAATGTATCATCCTTTTGATATATTGTTGAATTCCATTTGCTAAAATTTCATTGAGAACTTCTCCATCTGTTTATCAGCAATATTTGTCTGTTATTTTCATTTTTTGTAACATCTTCGTCAGATTTTGGTATCAGAATGATGATTGCCTCATAGATTGTGTTTGTGAGTATTCTCTCTTTCTCAGTTTTCAGAAAAGTTTGAGAAAAATAAGTAATAGTTTGTCTTTGAAAGTCTGGTAGAACTCACTAGTGAAATCAGCTGGGCCTGGGCGCTTGTTTTTGAGGGGCTTTTGATTACTGTTTCAATTTCCTTGCTTGTAATTGGTCCAGGAAGGTGTTTCATTTTTTTTTCCCAATTCTGTCCTGGAGGGTGTTAGGTTTCTAAGAATCTGTCCATTTCTTCTAGGCTATTCCAATTTGCTGGCCTATAGATGTTCATGTTAATCTTTTATAATCCTCTGTATTTCAAAATGTCTGCTCTAACTTTTCCTCTTGTTTCTACTTAGTAGATTCTACTAAGTAGTAGATTAGTAGATTCTACTAATTAGTAGAATTCTACTATTAGTAGATTCTACTAATTTCCCCTTGATTCTACTTAGTAGATTTTTCTCCCTTTCTTAGTGTTCAAGATATTTAATATAGGGTGGCATGGAATTCCAAATCCATCTTGACAGAATATCATTCCTATTTAAACCATGATGTTAAGCTTTGTTCTCATATATTTCATTCAATCTCATCTTTTTCACTCTTCATTCATATATTACATGCTAGGCACATAAATCTCTTTGTTCCCCAAAATACTAGAAATCTTCTCAGCCTTGGGAGCTTTGTACGTACTGTTCTGTCTTTAACACTCCCAACCTCTCAGCTACTACCTGTACCCCAACCTTCAAATGATTACTTTTGTTTATTTTAAATTCTTACATTATTTCATGTTTTGGACAGAACAAAGAGTACCTGCAATAGCTTAGATTAACACAGTATGGAATTTTATCTCATTTTCATGTAAGGACCCAAAAACAGATTGTTGATCCAGATTTGGTCGGCAGCTCAGTGATTCTCACACATGACATATTTCTAGGTTCAAGTCTCAGTGTATACCCTCTCTCAGCCAAATGGCAGAGGAGAAAGCTGAGGGGCGTGCATATCCAATTATACCGTATTGAACACTTCAAATTTTGTAGAGGGTAGATCTCATTTTAAGTGTTCCTATCACAATAATTTTAAAAAGAACAATACCGAGAAATGGTACAAATTGCTTTTGCTCACATTGCATTGATGAGAATTTAGTCCCCTGGCTACATTTGGCAGCAAAGGAACTGAGAAATAGAATAGTTAGTTAGGGAATCATGACCCTAGTTAAGACTACACTGAAATGGAAAAGGAAGAAAACAATTACAGGAGAGCAACTAATAGTCTATAGAACTTGGCTTAGTTTCATCTTTGTAGAAAAAGACTTCTTTGTGCACTCCATTTGAATAAGTCTCATATTAGTCATGTTTTTCTTTATCAAGTAATCTTTTAGCAATTATCTTATTTTGGCTATATTTGTGAGGTGTTCAAAAAATTCCTATCTTTTTTCCTAAAGTTTACTAATTCCTTGAGTTTACTAATAAGTTACGTAATTAATTTACTGAGTTACAACCAAAATAAAAAGAAAAAGAATACTCTAAAAGAGAGCAGAATAAAAAAAAAATAAACTGAGGGCATTATACATGATTAGGAGGTATTGCTTCAGAAAACTTTAGTTTTAGTTATGCTGATGTGCATATATGGACATGTGGACATTCTGGGTCACAAGGTAAAATGTAATTATTACAGTGACTGATGGAAGAAAACTTTGAAAGCCACTGCCTAGTGAACTTAGAAGAATAGGCTAAGAGGCAAGGTAGATTTAGGAGGAAAAAGTTGATCCTTACACTGCTTAATGTGACCTGCTACACAGGCTAACAAAAATCACATCAAATGGTGACTCATCTCTTCAACCATTCCATGATTTTCAATTGCATCTTTTCCAGTAATGCACTATCAAAGTATGTTTCAGAGAAGAGACGAGTGTGAGTTTCAAAGCATTGTTTCATCTTACTAATCACACTGGGCTATTATCTTCAAGTATGAAAACTTCAAAAATAACTTTGAATTATAGTTCAACCTGAGAACAACTTTTTATTTTGAAATTCAGGTATACCTAGGGAACTCATGTATTTGCTCTGGTGTTTGGCCCTGGTTAATTGATCTGTGTTCTTCTCTAATGTGCCTGTCTGGGAGGATCCCATGTTTTATTTAGAATAAAGGTTACTTGTCTCCTTTGAGCTCTGCATGAATTTGATTTTGCTCCTTTTTGACTTCCTAGATTGCTAGATTCTCCCCTCCTTCCTTTCCTGTCTTACTAGAGGAATCTGGAATGAAAGTAATATTCATCTATTGACCTTATTAAGATTTTAGTCGTGCATTTTACTCTCCTTTTAAAATCAATACAGTATTTTTCTTCTGGCTCCATCAATTTTCACATGAGACTTACCAACTCCCAAGAACTTTATAAAAATGAATTCAGTGGGCAATGTCAGGACCAGAAGTAAGAAGGAGCACAGAATTTATTCAGAACCTAACATGCTTTTCCACACCTACAAACATCTTTTAATCAGCTCTGGGTCATGACTACTTTATAAAGGAATTGCCAAAAATGAAAACGTGAAATAGAAAAAAGCATTTCTTGTTTCAAAATACATTTCATTTACTAGTCCACTGAACAAGGACAAACCTTCTGCAGTAACGGACTTATGGGAATCCTGAAATATCTATCCACATTCCCACTCACAAACATGCACCAGGTGTAATACATATATAAATTAAAAAAAAATAACTTTTCTACTTTTGGGACACCATCGCTGTAATACAGCTAGACCACTAGAAATTTACATACTCTTCATTGCTTTCAGATTTCCTGGATCCTGAACCCTGTGTCACTCTCAATTTTGCTCAGAACTTCATCCAACATTAGCAGCTAGTATGTATTTAGTGCTTATTCTATTTCAGGCATTATGCTAAACACTTTACTTGCATAATCTAATTTAATCCTCACAAGATCCAGTGAAGTAATTAGTTGAATTAATTAGCTTTTGCTGTGTGACAAGGAACCCTAATGCTTAACAAACAAAAATCATTTATTATCGCTCATGGTTTCTTTGATTCAGGAATTTAAGATTCCACTTATAAGTGAGATTGTACAGTAACATTATTTCTCCATTTGCCTTATTTCATTAGCATAATAACTTCCAATTCATCCATGTGTTGTTGCAAATGGTAAGAAAGCCTTCTTTTTAATGACTAATTTTCTAGGCAGGCTTACTGACTAGAGGGCCTGGAGGGCTACATTCAACTGTTGGGCAGGACCAGTCACTTGATTCCCTGCTGAATTGTGTCTCAACCTGTCAGAATGGCCCACCAGTACCACAGCCAGGCAGGGTCACCAGCTCAACTCTGAAAATGAGCAGAGCCACTGTTTGGGATGTCTGCTCTGGCACCAAGATCAGTAGGAATATAGTTTTCCATATTCTACATGCTTGTGGCTGTGAGCTTCACCCTCCCTTTTCTGTCTCTAGCAGATTTCCCCAAGGGACTTCCATGGTGCAATATTTAAGTGGACCTCCCCAAAAAACTGGGTGTTTACCTTGGACTCTTCTTTACACACTGTAGAAATTGTAGGCCCAAGGTGATGGCTTCTGGGCTTAAGGATGGGTGATGAAGTCAAACTGAAACCACTTCGTGTGTGTGTGTGTGTGTGTGTGTGTGTGTGTGTGTGTGTGTGTGTGTGTGTGATTTTATGGCCCAAAAGATGTTTCAACCTTACCTCCAGGTTCTGGAATCTTCATGAAGCCTTCTTATATATGAGATTTACTAGCTGTCTTTTGTGAGGGCAGCTGAAGTCAGGAAATACCTATTTCCCTATCTTGCTGACATTATTCTCCTGTTGTTTCTTTAGGATTAGTGGGTTTTTCAATTCTTTTTTTTTTTTTTTACAATTTCATTTCAAATCATTTTATTTTTTTTAATTTTTTTTTTTAAATATTAAATTTTATTTTTATATTCCCCCATACAATTGCAAACGCCCCATTCTGACCCCAATCCTTCCCCTCCCGCCCCCCACCCCCAAAAGTGTCTCTGGTTCATAGTTTTTTGTTGATTTTGATTTTCACTTTCTTATATTCATTTTCCTGGTCCCTTATTTAAGTTTTCTAGATCCTGCTATGAGTGAGACCATCCGGTATTTTTCTTTCTTTTTGGCTTATTTCGCTGAGCATGATCCCTTCCAGTGCCATCCATGTTGCTGCAAATTGCATGTGTTTATCTTTTTTGAATGCTGAGTAATATTCCATGGTATATATGTACCACATCTTCTTGATCCAGTCATCTATTTTTGGGCATTTGGGTTGTTTCCAAAGCTTAGCTATTGTAAACAGTGCTGCTATAAACATAGGAGTGCAGGTGCTCTTTGGAATGATGTTCTGTGTCCTTGGGTAAATACCTAGGAGTGGAATTGCTGGATCATATGGAAGCTCTATGTTAGTAGGTCCAGAAATCTCCACACAGCTCTCCATAGTGGTTGGACCAGTTGCACTCCCACCAACAGTGCACAAGAGTTCCTTTTTCTCCACATCCTCGCCAACATTTGTTGTTGCTAGTTTTTTTAATATGTGCCATTCTCACT
Source organism: Talpa occidentalis (assembly GCF_014898055.3). Taxonomy (NCBI): domain Eukaryota; kingdom Metazoa; phylum Chordata; class Mammalia; order Eulipotyphla; family Talpidae; genus Talpa; species Talpa occidentalis. The sequence goes on along the minus strand of NW_023605194.1, from coordinate 49,203,781 downwards.
GGTGTGAGATGGTATCTCATGGTAGTTTTGATTTGCATTTCCCTGATTACAAGTGATGTTGAACATTTTTTCATATGTCTGTTGGCCATTTGCATTTCCTCTTCAGAGAAGTTTCTTTTTAGCTCTTCTGCCCATTTTTTGACTGGATTATTTTCTTTGTTGTTGCTGAGTCTCATCAGCTCTTGCAGATTTTGTGATCAGTCCTTTATCATTAGTGTTGGGTGCAAAAATGTTCTCCCAGTTGGTGGGTTTCTCTTTGTTTTTGTTATTGTCTCTTTTCTGTGCAGAAGCTCTTTAATTTGATGTAGTCCCAGCTGTTTATCTTTCTCTTCACTATCACTGCTTTGGGTGATGTGTCTGTAAAGATGTCTTTGATGTGCAAATCCCGTAGTGTTTCGCCTATATTTCCTTCTATGTATTTTATGGTTTCAGTCTTATGTCTAGTTTTAATCCATTTTGAGTTGATTTTTGTGTATGGTGTGAGGTAGTGGTCAAGCTTCATTCTTTTGCATGTAGCGACCCAGTTTTCCCAGCACCATTTATTGAACAACTTTCTTTGTCCAATGCATAGTCTTTGCTCCTTTGTCAAAGATTAGTTGACCATAAATCTGTGGGTTTATTTCTGGATTTTCTATTCGATTCCATTGGTCTGTATGTCTGTTCTTGTTCCAATACCATGCAGTTTTGATGATTATGGCTTTGTAGTATAGTTTGAAGTCTGGGAGTGTGATGCCTCCATTTCCTTCTTTTTTTTTCAGTAGAGCTTTGGCTATTCGGGGTTTTTGGTGATTCCATATGAATTTCATCAATAATTGTTCTATTTCTTTGAAGAATGCCATTGAGATTTTGATTGGAATAGCATTGAATCTGTATATTGCTTTTGGTAGGATGGCCATTTTAATAATGTTTATTCTTCCAATCCATGAGCAGGGATGTCTTTCCATTTCTTTGTGTCTTCTTCTATTTCTTTTAACAGTTGTTTATAGTTTTTCTTTGTATAGGTCCTTTACCTCTTTTGTTAGATTTATTCCCAAATATTTGATTTTTTTTGTTTCGATAATAAAAGGTGGTTTTTTGATTTCTTCTTCTTCAGATTTATTGTTTGTGTATAGGAAGGCTACTGACTTTTGCGTGTTGATTTTGTATCCTGCCACTTTACTGAATTGATTGATGAGTTGAATTAGTTTTTCTGTGGAGATTTTGGGGTTCTCTATGTATATTATCATATCATCTGCAAATAGTGATAGTTTGACTTCTTCTTTTCCTATTTGGATTCCTTGGAGTCTTTCTCTTGTCTTATTGCTCTGGCTAGGACTTCCAGTATTACATTGAAAAGCAGTGGTGAGAGTGGACATCCTTGTCTTGTTCCAGATCTTAATGGAATTGCTTTCAGCTTTTCACCATTGAGAATGATACTGGCTGTTGGCTTGTCATAGATGGCCTTTATGATGTTGAGGTATGTTCCTTGTATCCCAAGAATTTCAAGGGCTTTTATCATGAATGGGTGTTGCACTTTGTCGAAAGCTTTCTCAGCATCTATTGATATTATCATATGGTTTTTATATTTCTTTTTGTTGATGTGTTGGATAACGTTGATTGATTTTCGGATGTTAAACCATCCTTGTGCCCCTGGAATGAATCCAACTTGGTCGTGGTGAATTATCTTATGGATACATTGTTGGATTCTGATGGCTAAAATTTTATTGAGGATTTTTGCATCAGTGTTCATTAGGGAGATTGGCCTATAGTTTTCCTTTTTGTGTTGTCCTTATTCGGTTTTGGTATTAGTGTAATATTGGCTTCATAGAACGTGTTTGGTATTGTTCCTTCCTTCTCAATTTTTTGGAAGAGTTTGTGAAGGATAGGCACTAATTCGTCTCTGAATGTTTGGTAGAATTCATTTGTAAATCCATCAGGTCCTGGGCTTTTGTTTTTGGGGAGGTTTTGATTACCATTTCAATTTCGCTGCTTGTAATTGGTCTGTTTAGGTGTTCTATTTCTTCTTTATCTAGCTTTGGGTAATTGTAGAGTTGTAGGAATTGTCCATCTCCTCTAGATTGTTGAACTTGTTTCCATATAACTGTTCATAGTAGTTACTGATTATTCTTTTGATTTCTGCTGTGTCCGTTGTGATTTCTCCTCTTTCATTTTGATTCTGTGTATTTGTGCTTTCTCCCTTTTTTCCTTTGTGAGCCTGGCTAGGGGTTGTTCTATTTTATTGATTTTTTCAAAGAACCAGCTCTTGGTTTCATTGATCTTTGGATTGTTTTTTTAGTTTCAATTTCATTTATTTCTGCTTTGGTTTTTATTATTTCTTTTCTTCTACTGATTTGGGGTTTTTTTGTTGTTCTTTTCTAGATCTTTGAGCTTCGAGATTAGGTTGTTTCTTTGAGTTCTTTCTGTTTTTTGATGTGAGCTTCTATTGCTATATATTTTCCTCTTATTACTGCTTTTGCTGCATCCCATACATTTAGGATATTGGTGTCCTCCTTGTCATTCAATTCAAAGAATTTTTTAATTTCTTCTTTGATCTCCTCGTTAGTCCAGTGGTCTTCCAGTAGTGTGGCTTTTAATCTCCATGAGGTAGGATAGTTCCTTGCCTTCTTTTTATGATTTATTTCTAGTTTGATGCCTTCGTGGTCAGAAAGATGGTTGGTATGATTTCAATCTTGGTGTATCTGTTGATGTTTGTCTTGTGCCCCAGTATGTGATCGATCCTGGAGAATGATCCGTGTGCGCTTGAGAAAAATGTGTACTCCGTTTTTTTTGGGTTTAGTGTTCTATAGATGTCTGTTAAGCCCAAATGCTCTAGGTCCTTATTTAGAGCTTTAGTTTCTTTACTTATTTTTTGTCTTGTTGATCTATCCATTGTTGATAGTGTGTGTGTTGAAGTCTCCCACTACATATGTGTTTTCTCTGATGTCTGTTTTCAGAGAGGACAACAGTGTCTGATATATTTTGGTGCTCTTTCGTTTGGTGAGTATATGTTAATGAGTGTTATTTCTTCTTGAAGTATTGTCCCCTTAATCATAATGTAGTGACCATTGGGGTCTCTTTTTATTTTTTTGAGTTTGAAGTCTGTTTTATCTGATATAAGTATAGCTGTTCCTGCTTTCTTTTTTGGCCCATTTGCTTGTAGGATTGTTTTCCATCCTTTGACTTTGAGCCTATTTTTATCTTTTGTAGCTAAATGTGTTTCCTGGAGACAGCAAAGGTTGGGTTTGTTTCTTAATCCAGGCTGCAACTCTGTGTCTTTTTATTGAAGAGTTAGTCCATTTACATTTAGAGTTAATATTGATATGTTAGCATCTGTATTTGCCATTATGTTTGTCTTCCTTTGATTTTATTTATTTATTCTTTAATAACTTTTTTTTTTTTTTTTTTTTGGTCTCTTTCGTTGTTATTCGTCCCTCTGAGGTTCTGGCTTTAGGATTCCTTGTAGTATTTTGGAGTGGGGTTTAGTCGCAATGAAATTCCGGAGTTTCTCTTTGTCTGGGAAGGTCCATATTCTTTCTTCATGGAGGAAAGAGAGCTGCGGGATAGAGTATTCTTGGTTGGCATCTGTTTTCTTGGAGTCTGTTGACTATGTCCCTCCACTCTCTCCTTGCCCGTAGTGTTTCTTCAGAGAAGTCTGATGTCAGCCTGATTGGTTTTCCTTTGCATGTTATCTGTTTCTTCCCTCTTGTCAGCTTCATTATTTTTCCTTGTCCTGGATTCTGGGAGCTTTACTATTATGTGTCTTGCTGTGTTTTCCTTTCGTCGTGGAAGTTGGTGTTCTTCTTGCTTCTTGTATATCAATTTTCAGCTCCTTCTTCTCATTTGGGAAGTTCTCTTCAATTATATCCATGAATATTTTCTCTGTTCCTACATCTCTCTCCTCTCCTTCTGGAATTCCTATAACTCTTATATTTCCTTTCCTCATGGAGTCAGATAGTTCCGAAGTCTTTCTCATTCTTCCTTCGTATTCTTTTTCCTTCGTTTTTTTTTCTTTTATTTTTTTTTTTTTTTCTGTTTCTTCAAGATTACTTATTCATTCTTCCATTTCATCTATTCTGCTTTCATTGCTTTTCCCAGAGTTCTTTAGTTCCTCCATTAATTCTTTGATCTCCTGCATTTCTCTTACTTCCCTCTTTAGGGACTCAATTTCCTTCTTCTGATCTATCACTTTTTTAATCATGGCAATTTTAAATTCTCTTTCTGGAAGGCTCAGAAGTTCTTCCAAGTTGCTGTCGTTGCAATCTGGGGAGTGGTTTTCTTTTTGTGGTGTGCTTCTTTCCTGAAATATACTCTGGTTACCAGAGGGAACAGGGTTGCGGGGGAAAGAGGAGATATGGAAAGGAAAGGATGGGAGAGGTTATGGGAGGTTTGATGGAGGGTGCATGAAGCATGTGCACATATGAAAGAGTAAAAATGTAACCCCAAAGCTACATAGACATGTAAATGACTGACAAATTGATTAAAAAAGTAGTATATCCAGATGTTGAGTTTTAATGCTGTAATCCTAAAACCCATGTAATATTATAAAATGATGTTATTTTAATACACTTTTTTGAGAGGTACCATAAAAATATTGGTGGGGTGTTCTTTTGTGTGTAACTTGACTAGAAAACTTTTCTTAACCTGGGACTACAAAGTGTTCTCCCATGATATTAAAAAAAAAATTATGTTCTCCCATGATATTTAAAAAAAATTATAATGTACACTTTTTCATGTATGTGGCTGATAAACATCAAATTGATGATTTCTATAAATAGTGTTAGGAAAAAAATTAAAATTATTTAAAAATTATATGGCTTTTTCATTGTCTCAGCATCATTTTTTAAAAAGAGATTTATTTATTTATACAAGCACTGGGTACAGTCAGAAGCACTGGAGGGTGAGAGAATTCACCAGAGCCAGAGAGGGGAATAGAACAGGCAGATTGATGAAATATACTGCTGAGGGAGCAGCGGGTGTGGCAGGAGAGGTCTGCAAGCCATGTGGGACTCTCGTCCGTGCCGCAGATCTAACTGGTGCTGCAGAGGCTGCAGCAGCTTTGAAGCCCAGCGCTCAACCGCTGCATCACCAGGGGAGGCCCCTCAGCATCATTCTTGAAGACTGTTCCTTTCAGTTAATTGTGATGACAGCTATTGTAAACCAATCACCTAATGAAGATCTGTATCTGGAAATATTGTTCTCCTTTTTTGCATAAAATGACCCATATATATCCCGATACCATTATCTTTATCATTGTGACATTATAATATTATGTAATATCTGATACGTATGAGAAACCAACCCAACTTATTTTTTTCAGGTGTGTAATTGCAATTTTTTATTTATTTCATCTGAATAAATTTTAGAATTTGCTCATCAAGTTCTACAGTCTAACCTTTTGAGATTCTGATTGTGATTGTATTGAATCTATAAACCAACTTGGAACATTTGACAATTTTACAATTTTGAAGCTTCCAGTTGATGAATATGGTCTTTATAGGCCTTTCAAAATTTCCCTCATCAAAGTTTTATTATTCTTCCCTATTAAGTTCTTATGTGTATCTTGTTTGACTATTCTGAGTTATAATATTTTTGATGTTAATGTACTCTTTAAAATTTTTCTTTTTTTAAAAATTGACATAGCTTTGCAATATAATATTATACAAGTTTCAGGCATGCATCACTGGAAATAAACATGGGTATAAAATACTTGAAGCTTGCTACTAAAATGCCAATTCTATCCTCCACCTTATAGTTTTCCCTTGTCCACTGTCTCCCCTTGCTATAAATGTAACTGAACTATATTCATTTCGTTTGATTTAATATTTTATATTTCCTTGCTGAGTTGTCTTACAGTCACACAGTTTTAGGCATATTTTTGCATATCTCACTGTGCATACTTATGATTTCTGCTTCATAGTCCTTATCTTATAATTCTAACCTCTGGTGTACTTGGGACTAGCATAGAGTGATTTTTCTTCTGAATTTGAGTCATACCTTCTTGTATCTTCATATGTTGAGGTATTTTATTATAGATAAATAAATATTTTCAATCTTTTGCTGCCAACATTCTGGATTTTGTTATATTGCTTTAAGATTATCAATGTATAGTAGGTGTTATGTGTTGAATTGTGTTCCCCCCAAATCCTTATGCTTCATTTCTTATCCTCAGTACCATAGAATTTGACTGTATGTAGTAGTTTTTAAAGAAGTAATTAAATTAAAATAAGGTCATTACTGTGAACTGTAGTCCATTACAGATCCTTTTAGATAGTGCTTCTGAACATAGGCATGCAGAGGGGAAATCTTGTGAAGATACAGGAAGAAGATAACCAATACAGGAGACTTCAGAAGAAACCAGCCATGTCAACTCCTTTCTTTTGGGCTAAAAACCTCAAGAATTGTGGGAAAATAAATTTCTGTTGTTTCAGCCATCTGATCTGTATCACTCTGTATTATTGGACAATCCTAGCAAATTAATTCAATGGATGATTAAATTGGCTGGACTGAAAATTTTCACATCTGGTGGGTGGTAACTCAGATCTTAATTCAGTTCTTTAAACCTTCGTTTTACAATGCTTTCATTTTTCTCCTTGAGTGAAAAGTTTGGGAACTTCAGAGACGGCAGGATTTAAAAGCTGAGGATACCTTTCTTTGGACTTCTCTCTTCTATATCTTTGCTCCCATTTTCTAGTTACTCTGGGCTCTCTAGACTTCTTTTCCTGATTCATCTGGTTAGAAAGATGGCAATCTTTCCATTAAAATTTTAGCTACTCTAAAAGAAAAACCACAAAAACAGGAACTCACTCCTTGCTAGTCATTTGCTCCAATTTTTGCTTCTCACCAAATCTTCCTGACTTGTATTCAGTCTCCAGAGGTTTTAGGACATGAATTTTTGTATGTTGCCCCAAGTTTAAGGTAGGATTTGCAGGAGGATCTGTTTGTGAGGCTTTCTCATTGCCATATTGAGGGAGAGCTTAGCTGATTTTGAAGATAGCCATCTTTGCAAATTCTCTTAGTACCCAAATGATTGATCTCTAAATTTAGATAGTCAGATAGTTTAGCAGCTTAGTGATAGAACTCAAATGGTGAGGATGTTTTGACTTACTGGATATTACTTATCAAAAATAATTTTGTACTGACTTTCGTGATTTTGCCACAGGAATATTCTTACTTTTCCAATTTTTCTCTTTATCAAGATACCATAATTTAACCAATGATGTTCAGATTTTCCTCTTTTACATGGACCTTAGAAGAAATAAGTCAGTGAAAGATATTCCTTTTTATTTTATATAGCAATCTTGGGAGAAAGACCACTGAAATAGGGATGCACAGGTGTTTTTGTTTCAGTGGTCAACAGTAAGTCCTGGTCATTGAAAAAACTTAGGTTTTAGAATTATTTCCATTCCATTTGCTTGATACTCTGAGGCCTAACACTACTCTTTTACTTTCCTTAGGTTTGTAAATAAAGGAAGCCCTCTCCATGGAGCCCTAGATTAGAAGGAACATATATTAACATACATTTTTTAAATCTATTGATTCTGAAGAGAAACATTAACAGATTCATATTCTTCAGATGCCACGGGTGCTAAAAGCATCAAGTCTGAGAGTCTTTCCTCAGCTCTTTTCTGCCTTCTCTATTATCTACAATGACCAAACATTCAATATTAGACACACTTAGATTATTAATGAAAAAAGTTGTCTGGAAATAGTAAGGAATAGGATGATTCTATACCTGGGGCCAGATAATGCCAATATCTTTATCAGGTACATAAGACTTAAATCAAGTAGGCAAAGTAAAGCTGCACTGGATAAGTTAACAAAAGTGATCCCAGGGATTCTGTCACTTGGGCAATGATTGCTCTAATGAACAAAGATTTTTTTTTGTCATGAAATCCTAAAGGTTGAATTTTTCTGGAACTGTAGTAGAAAACTCTTACCTTATCTCGGTCTTACCTAGGAAGAGATAAAGAGGAAAGATTTTTTTTTCTTTTTCTTTTTTAATCCATCTAGAAGCCTTGGACATTTTTGCTTTGGAGAAATTGTCATCTGTTGTTTGTAGGCAATATATATTTCTAAATATTCATTGAATATGGCTGGAGAACATGAAATTTTAGTTCAAAGAAGAACTGACATTGATTTTTGTCTTTTTTCCCCCCATTTAGATCCTTTATTTGCCTTTTTATAACTATTTTCCCCCAACACCAGCCCTTTTATCTCCTTGTCTTTTGCCCTCCTGCTTCCTTCTTAACCCAGAATCCTCCAGATGTTTGTTGATGTCCACGGGTTTTTAAAAGTGTTTTAGTTTATTGAATTGTGTACTATGCATATGTCCAATATTTTTTTTAAAAGTTTTCATTTTCAACCCCACATAAGGCAGAATATTTTCTATTTGTTCATTGTTGTATTTCAAAAAATATTTGTTAGAGCAAATATTTATTGTATAAATTTGGACAAATATATCACATTATTTAAAACTAGGCAAATATTTGTGTCAAATACCAAGCCCAGCTCCTAGACTGGAGTCATACAGTGTCCCAGACTGGAATTTAAAGCAGTTTCAATGACCTTGAGCAGATGTCTCTGTATAGGACATCTCAATACAATCTGTCGGAGGAGTATCATCAGAAAAATGCAAAAACCTGAAAAAAGGTCTGATAAGAAAGGGAAAAGCATTATTAATTTTTATTCTCACTTTCTGGTCTAGTTAAATTAATAACTTCATTTCAGTGAACACATGGCCTTTAACACCTATTATGAAAATTAAAAAAAAAAAAATTATCATTTTCACCCAGAAAATTGGCTCAAATCATTTAACTAGAGTTCATAAAATACAAGTTGTAATGATTGGGGGAAAAGGGGACAGGATTTACAACCAGAGATAAGTTCTAGTAGAAGATAAGATTGGATATTTTGCTTTTCAAAATGCTTCTCAATTAAAAAATGCTTTAAATTACATATGGATTCAATTTATGCAGAGCCATATGGAATAAGTTGTAAAAGTGCATTTACTCCTAGTCCATTTTTCTTTTTTTGGGGGGGGGAAGGGAGACTGAGGATGGTTCTGAGAGGGCCTGTTTTTGGTTTATGTACTGAATGATACCAGAGATTGTCACTTCCATTTCTTGTCTTTGAAAGCAAAATGAAAAGTTCCACCAACCAGAGTCAGTTGGCTCTGAAATAAATGAAATATACCTGTGAACCACTTTGGTTTAGAAAAAAATACAAAAGGATTTGGGGGGAACACAAAAGAAAGATATAAGGAAGGGGCTCAAGACAAGGGCATGATGAACAATTTTGGAATTAAACTTTCTTGTTGGGTCCATAGAAGAACATACCATCTGAAGCCCTGCTATGGGTTTTAGCAAATTACATTTGTTAGGTTCATTTGTTTTTAGTAGCCTACTGCAATATACATGCATCAGCTTTTTTAATTACTTATCTTTAATTTTCTATATTTTGATATGTGGAACAAAGTCCTGTTGCCCAGTCCTGGTAACAATTCAGTCAGTAATGACAACTGACTTGACCACAGAAATGTGGGGAACTATAACAAGGTGGTTCCCACAGTTAAAATGATTCTTCATTTTCAATGAAGTCTAAAATTCTGTGCTTGCTTTGGTAGCACAGATACCAAAATTGGGGTGATACCAAGAAGATTACCATGGCTTCTGCATAAAGATAACAGTAAAATTCTTTGCTTGATTTTCAAGACGCTCTACTCTTTCTCCGTGATCACACCTGGTCTTTTTTTGGTCAAAAGGCTATTTTCTGACTCTCCCAGGAGGGTGCTATATCCAGTCACATTCTCTCTCACCCACCTGTAACATCATTTTTTTTTTTCCTCCCCATATATTTGAATCCAATATCTTCCTCCTCTACCATATTGTGTTTTTTCATGTAGAAAGTTTAAAAATGATGGGCCTCCCTGGTGGTGCAAGGAGTTGGGACTCAACCTATGAAGCTGTCCGCAGTCTCTGCAGCATGAGTTTGATCCCCGGCCAGGGAGCTACCCACATGGAGCAGCAGACCTCTCCTGACTCACCTGTTGCTCCCCTCAGCAGTGCATTTCTGTCGATCTGGCTGTTCTGTTCCCCACTCTGTCTCTGGTGAATCCTCTCATTCCCCTCACCTCTGGCCTGTACTCCAGTTCTTGTATGCATAAATAAATAAATCTTTAAAAAAAAAGAAAGTTTAAAAATGAGATATGTGGGGTTTTGGTGGTAGGCATGTTGTGAAAACATACATCTGTAGAGGTTAGAATCAATAACCTCTAAAACAAATACAGTGTTGTAAATAAACATTACCTCAATAAGCATCATTAGACAAAAAGTAAAATAACATGAGATGAGTGTCTTGATGGGGAAACATGTTCAAAACCTATCATGAATAAAAATAGTTGTAGTAGAAGTAAAATTTGATATGTGTATTTAGTGAGGAAAAAAGCATCTAAACCACATTATTAATGGTAGTTATCTTTTGAGTAATATTTTCTCGGGGAGGAAATTTGCCTTATATTTATGCATTGTTTGAATTCTTTAAATGTATTACTTTTGTGTTCAAAATAAAAGCTTGTTAAAAAATTATAAATTGTGCTTTCTCCACAATCTTCCCTTGATAAGGATGCTTTTCTCATAAACTCCTAACTTGTACTATGTAACTATAAGATTCTGAATAAAATCTTCTATTAGCTCTTATTTATATGTGTACAGATCTTGCTCTTTAAATTTGCTCATAATCTAACTTGGAACCAATGTATAATACTAATTCTGAACATTCTCAAATTTCTAGAAATGGCCTCAATACACAGTTCTCAGAAAATAGAAAAATAGATTGCATTTATCTAAACTAGCATGTAAAAATTGGGTATTTGGCAGGTAAAAATCAACATCTGGGCCTCCCCGGTGGTGCAGCGGTTGAGCGCTGGGTTCGGAAGCTGCCCGTGGTCTCTGCAGCGCCGGTTCGATCCCCGGTCGGCGGGCGAGGGTCCCACATGGCGCGCAGACCTCTTCTGCCGCCGTCTGCTCCCCTCAGCAGTGTACTTCATCACTCTGCCTGTTCTACTCTCCACTCTGGCTCTGGTGAATTCTCTCACCCTCCTGTGCCTCTGACTGTACCCAGTGCTTGTATAAATAAATAAATAAACAAATCTTAAAAAAAAAAATCTGTTATCCTTTAAAAAAAAAAAACAACATCTGATTATTCTGACTTTGCAGATGACATTGGCATGATGGTCTCTAAATGTAAGGGTGGCCTCCCTGGTGCCACAAGGAGTTAAGATGCAACCTACGAAGCTATCTAGAGCCCCTGCAGCACGAGTTCCATCTCGGGCCAGGAAGCTACCCACATGGTGCAGCAGACCTCTCCTGACTCACCCACTGCTCCCCTCAGCAGTATATTTCAGTCAATCTGCCTGTTCTATCACCCACTCTTTTTCTAGTGAATCCTCTCACCCCCCATATCTCTGGCCTGTACCCCAGTTCTTATATGCACAAATAAATAAATCTTTAAAAAAATAAATGTAAGGGCAACGAGATGCATCTGAAATGATCGGGAAGGGTCCGGGAGAGGTAGGAGGAAATGGTACTGATGGATACCATCTGGGCTCTTGCTTGGCATGAATGGGCTTTCTGTTGGGGCAGAAGGTTCTGACATATGACATTTTTTATGACCACAACACAAGTTGGTGAATGACTAAGGAAAATGTTTTGACTTAATCATTTTCTTTCTACACTCTATTGGGACCCAGGGAGGAAAGAGAAAGGGAATTTCTGTTAAGAAAAGTGTTGCCCTTCTCCATAATTATGAGGTACTATCCACCAACATGTTCCCTATCTTTATAAATCTATAGCTTCTTTGTTTTACCTGAAGTATATATACCCACTAACAAACTCCTGTTTCTTTCTCCCAGCCCTCCATTTTACTTGCCTAACTTGGGAGTTGGATTAGCTGGGGTCTGTAGTCTGAGTTTAAAATCCATGTGCTACTTCTCCCCAAAGTTACACATAATAATTTTCAGAAGCCATTAACCTTAGATCTTGGGTGAAAATTACTATTACCATATATCACTAACAAGCAAATGATCTGAATAAATAGGATATTTTTGTATATTGACAGGAGAATATTCAATTAAGATGTGGAGTCAGGTGAGGTCAGGATTGAAAAGTCAGTTTGAGGACAAGCTAGACTGAAAATTTTGATCACCTTGGAAAGACAGGAGATAACTATTTATTTTTATGTCTAGATTAGATAGACTTACTCCTGATACAATTGTTATCAAACTGTTTATATCTTAGAATTAGGAACAAACTATCTTGTCCTATGTTCTCAAAAGTCTTATTCCCCCAGAAGTTCTCTCCTGCTTCTCTCTCTCCTGATCCCTTTCCCTCTCTCTCCCATTCTCCCCTACTTTTGGTGTGGAAATATGTTTGTAGTTTCTCTGTGTTTTCAGTTCTGTTAACTTGAGTCTTTCCCTTTGGACCCATTTAACCATCACTGAATTGTGTGACAATCTTCTGTTTAGCAAAATTTTTTGGGCATGGGTCTGACTGACCCCAGGTATAAGACATATTTCTTTTCTTTTCTTTTTTTTTTCATAACTTTGAGAGAGTATCAGGCTACCTCCTTTCCAGAATAAAAGTTATATTTGGTATAGAGAGCTTTAAACACCCCCAATATTATAGGTCCACATGGGAGGGAAGTAAAGTTGAGAATGATCTGTGCAAGCAAGGAGAAAAAATATTTGAAGTTAGGGGGGCTTGTGGGGTTCATGCCTTGAAAGTTTGAAATATCAGTATAGATATGTAGAGTGGAAGAAATCAAAAAAGATAGGGATAAACAAATGACAGCATACTCCAGAAGACTTCAGAACTCCCTTTGCATTTTCTATGAGTTGTTTTTACATGTTTCCAGCCATATCTGATCAACCTTGTATGTGGATATTGGGTGAGGTAGTTTTTGTGTCTCTTATCATTTGCAAAGTCTCTTGTCCAAGGGCTACAGAGATGGAAACTGCTATTTGATGAATTATTTCAGCCATCTTCAGCTTGGTTTATTTGACTCATTTATAGATTATGATTTGATATGTAACTTGAAAATTAGTTTAAGTAATGATGAACCTTTGTTGGTTGAATTATTGCTATGGAGAAACATAGTTTCAAACTAACAATACCCTTCTCTTAGAATTTTGAATCTTCAGGTGCCAAAGAATGTCATGAAAGATTGTTGTTTGCTGGCCTCTTGGGTTGGTATCTTGGGATATTTTTTATAATTGATTATACTTTTCTTAGCAAAAAATAAATTCAACTTTCCCTATTTGAGGTTTTTCTCAAGTGAATCACAGTTGACAATACTGTCAATTTTCTTCCCACTGTATATTTTATTTTTTAGACCTTGCCTCCTTTTAAAAATATTTCACTTTTGAACATAAACTAGTTTTACTAGATAATTTTATCCTGTAAAATAATCATCTATCTCTTTCTCACTTGCTCCTTATTACCTCTTGTGGTTAACACTGATTTTCTGTGGCTGCTTTCTACAACCTGAATAATTGTATCCCTTTATCTATCTGATTTACACTTTTCCTAAGTTTTTTGAGAAAAATAATCATTTAGGTTAGGGGGAAACCATCATTTTTAATCAAATACAAAGCAATCAATCCTTTTGAAAAAAATTAGGTAATTTGGAAAGCTAAACTTTAAACTTTTAAATTGGATTTCTTAGTGTTAGAGGTTAGGTTATTTTCTTTGCACAATTTTGGGCTAATCTTGGGATATTTAATAATGAGATCATCATCTGTGGAAACCCAATATTTCTATTATAGAGTTATCACAAATCTTTGATGTTATTAAATGAAAATCTCATTTAGATTTTTTTGAAGTTCCTTCAAGATTATCATTTCCCTATTAAACTTTATTATACTTTCAATTTCAGCTGAATTTTTTTGAATGGCGGTATTATTTCTTTGTAACAACCATGGAAATTTCTTTAGAATAGAAGACACTGAGTGAGGAGATAAAGGTAGCAGATTTGGCCCTGTATTTTACTGGCAGACCACAGAACTCACTAGCATTCTTAGTTTGAGCAACAGAAACTAACTCTGGCTAGTTAATCTTAATCTTAAAGGATACTCAGTAATCCATAGAGTCAAATTAAAATTGACCAGTTATGTCACAGGAAATTTGTTTACATGGGGGGAAACTGCAGGGATCATGGATAGCAAAAAATGAGCAGATAGTTGTTATATGTTCAGTTATATGTTCAGGTGGGGAGCACAAGAAAAATGCTACCAAAAAAATCATAATGCTGTGGTTCAGGGAAGACTTCTTTGTGGAGGTAGCATCAGGTAGCATCAAAATTTAATGGATAAGTCAATTTACCAATGGTAAGAGGGATAGTAGGAATTTTGTAGAAAAACAACATAGGGAAGGTAATGAGTCAGGGGAGACCATGCTGCATTTTAAGAGCTCAAAGTACTCTGAAACTGAAGCCCAAATGGAGGGGTTAATTAATGGAGATCAGAGTAATGAGGGAGAAAACTAGAAATATAAATAGGAAGCAGGTCTTGAAGGAGTTAAATTAAAAAAGAAAATTGCCCCCCAAAGTGGCAGTATGTGATGCTACCTAAATCCCATAATCTGTTGAGACTGATAGTGACTGATGTTAAAATACTTAGCCAATGTAATGGACATTCAGTGATATGTTATCTGGGTCATATGATATTTCCATTTTTAGTTTTTTGAGGTAAATCTGGATTGCTTTCCAAAATGGTTGCATCAAGTTATGTTCCCATCAATAGTGAAATAAGGTTCCTATTTCTCCACATCCTCTTCAGCACTAGTTTTTGCTGCTGCTGTTGTTGGTGTGTACCATTCTCTCAGATGTGAGATGATATCTCTTGTGGTTTTAATTTGCATGTCCCATATTAATAACAACAAACACTTTTCCATGCATCTATTTTGGCCATCTGCATATCTTTTTTGGTAAATTGTTCAGATCTGCTGCTCATTTATTAAATGGATTATTTGTTTTTTAATTGTTAAACTGCATAAGCATTTTCTATATCTTGGATATTAGTCCCTTGGTGGTATGTAATGTGTAAATATTTTCTCTTACTTAGCAGTATGTCCTTTAAATTTACTTATATTTTCCTTCATTGTATAAACATTCTTAATTTGAGGTATTCCAATTGCGTACTTTTACTTTTGTTTCTCTTGCCATAGAGTCAAGTATTTTTCTGAAACATATCATCAATGTTTTCTTCAATAAAATTTATTGTTGTAGGTCTTTTATCATAATCTTTATTCCATTTGGAATTTATTTCTGTGCATGGATTTAGGGAGGGATCCAACTTTATTCTTTTACACGTGGCCCTCCATTTTTCCCAGCACCGTTGATTTACAACAATATCATGATTCAGAAATACAGACTCCTATCTTTTCAAGTGGAATCATCACAACCAAGGCACCTATAGTCTTCCACAATCATTGATTCTTTATCCTACAACTTTTCTGAATGAGTTTATAAGTTTTAATAGTTTTTTTGGTGGAATCTTTATTTTTTTCTCATCTAATATCATGATTTCTAAAACCAGACAATTTTATTTTTTCCTTTTCATTTTAGGTGCCTTTTATTTCCTTTTCTTGCTTAATTTCTCTGACCAGGACTTCTAGTACTATATTGAATACAAGTGTTAAGAGGGAATATCCTTGTCTTGTTTCTGATCTTAAAGGAAAAACTTTCACCTTTCGACCACTGAGTGATGTTAGATAAAAGCTTGTCATTATATTGAAGTATGTTTCTTTATACCCTATTTGTTAAGTGTTTTTTTTTTTAACCATAAGTGAATAGTCAATCTTGTCAAATACTTTTCTGCATCTATTGAGATGATCACATGATTTTTATCCTTTTTCTTCTGAGGGGGAGTATTAGGAGTGGGGTATCCTTTTTTAATGGGGTAAGTTACATTTATTGATTTGATTAGTTTGCACCATCCTTGAATCCCTAGAATAAATCCTACTTTTAATCATGATATATGAACTTTTCTTGAATTTAGTTACTAATATTTTATTGAGTAGTTAGTACTTAGGTAAGTGTTGGTTAGAAACCAACACCTTAAGTAACAAAGTTTGCTACCTGAGGTTAGAGAATAACTGGAAGATGGGCATTTTTGCTTATTCTTCTGTACTGAGCTCTGGTGGGCAGCTGTGTGGGAGTACTCCTGTGTTCATTTAAAAACTTCCTCATTTATTATAATCCTGAAGGACTTGTGAATGTCAAGCTTGTTGGCTCAGAGCTTGCTGACTGGATGGCTTATGCCTTGGATTGCAGTCATCAAAATTTGGGCAGCAAATATGTGTACAAACACTTTCCAATGTGATGCTGGTGACTGTTTTACTGTGGTAGCTTGTTGGAGCAAAAATGCTGTGATGGTAAGTGCCAGTACCTAGATGCATGTTAAATGAGAAGTCAGACCCTCAGCAGCAGACCTTAGGCAGTGGCTTCCAAAATATCCAGTCAAACTCCTTTCAGGAAAAGGCTAAAAGTGCTCTTGTTCCTGCTGAGAGCTAATACTGTGTTTCTATGGTCCTGTAAGTCGCTTCAACAAAGCCCCCCTGACTTTCAGAGCTAAGTGTTTTGAGGGTATATCCCACTGCTAGGAGTCTCAAAAGCTGGCATGCAGGATGTGAGGTCCAAAACCTTTCCTCCTCAGAGAAGCTTGATGTTGGGTTTCCTTCCCAAATGTATGACTCTGTCCTAGACATGGAGCTTGTAATAGGAGTGTGTCTCAGCATTTCCTTCCTGTTTTGACGTGGCAATAAGGTTATTTTCTTATTCTTTTGATGTGTAGATGTCACTCTACTAGTTTCTGGTAACATTAAGAAGTAAATGCTCCATGCATAACTGTATACACAATGAGTTTGTGGGAGGAGGTTATCTTAGGAGCACTTTATGTCACCAAGGGACTTCTTGGTCCCTCCCTCATTCACCCTCACTGTTGACCATCACAAAAGGTAGAGCTGATTACCTCATTCTAATTACCCATTCTAAGTACTTTCAGAGACCTTGATAAGGGCTACAGCTGAAGTTACAGTTATTACTTATTCTTCCTTTTGGGTCATTTCCACTCATTGTGTGTATTCTTCTAAGTACACAAACTGTGAGACCGAGAAGTTTTCAAGTATCTCAACTTGGTGGGTACTGAAGTCTAATTTTTATTTTTATGCACCACAAGACTGCAAAGCTCTCTGTTTTCAGCTAATTCTTGTTGGCTTTCTAGCCTCCTACCCCGTGTAGTTTAAGTAATTAGCAAAGGTACAGCAAAGGTACAGGAAAAAGACATTGCCGGTCTTATTTCTTTAGAATATCTTGTCCTTCCCAGACCTGTCTAAATCAGCAGTCCGGTTCTACAATTTTTGTCTCCTTAGCCTGAAATGGATTTGAATTTTCTGATGATTTCATGGCAGTCACCTTCTTCTTGGTTCTCAGCTTCTCCTCATAGCCAAGAAAATATATATAGCAAAAAGAGAGAAATTGGACACAAAATATTTTTGTATTCATCTCACTGAATATTTCTCACTGAAATATTCATCTCACTGAATTTCCCTATTTCCTGGGGGTGATCTTGATCTCTTGAATTTTCATTTTTTTCAGGAGCTATCTGATTCCTTAAATAATTTAAAAAATTAGCTGAATTATCATGTACTTAAAAGGAACATTGGTCAGCTACATTCAGCATAGCTAGAAGTGAAATTCAGTGCCCATTTTTGTTTTTTCTTTACTCTTTATTATTTTAATTGATTTATAATTTACTGCAATAAAATGCAGGTGTAATGTCAAATGTACAGATCCACAAATTGATAGACATATCAAATTTTTAGTATGTAACAGCACCGTTATATTATTTTATTGGTGATATGCCTCATTTCAGCTCCTGCAAACTCAATTCTTTACAGAGCATATTTTTTTATTCACCAAATTTCTATAAATGTTAAAAAATATTTTCCCTAGAAGTCTGTGAACTTGCTCCCTGTCTTAAAGAGTTTACAGCCTGACTGGGGAGTTAAGATTTACACACAAATGTGAGTTTTTGGAACTTATTTTATATTACATAGGCAATAACTTCCTCGGACAGGCAGAATAAAAGCAAAGGCTCGGGGAGTTAATAGACTGGATTTTGCCTTACGCCTAGAATTTCAAAATGTTTCTAGGGCAAGTCAATTAAACCCCAATGACCCTCAGTTTTTCCATTTACAATTTGACTGATATCTAGATTATAGGATCATTGTGAGGATGAGATAATGCATATTCACATATGTCCGTCGCATGCCACTGTTTTATTAATATTAATCACAACTCATCTTATTCTGTACTCAGCTTTTCTTTTCTCATCTGTTGATATTCATTTCCTTGTTTTCACCCCCTTCTTCTTTTCCTTACATGATTATATTTTCACAGGTGGTTTGTGTTTCCTACTATCTCACAGGCATGAAAGACATCAGCCATTATTGGTTACCAATACTAGCCGTATTCTCTTCCCTTCAGTTACAATTTGCTTGATCGCAATTTGTGTTACTCATGTATAACTGTGGAGCATTGTACTGAGGGCTAATGGGTGCCTTTTGTTGAAAAATTAACTCGAGTCAGCAAGAATGGCATCCTTTTTTACAGAGTGTTAATTCTCCATTTTCCTCCATTTTGAGTCACTGAAATTTTAAACTAGGGCATCTGGCATCATTGCCTTTTTCTTTCTAGTTGAGGTTCTGATCAAACTTTATTTGTCTGAGTTCACTCCTGGAGGGCTTGGGGGTTGTTGTAAGGCATGCGTTTTTAATTTGGTAAAATTAAATCTCTTCGGTTAAATCTACTGTGAAATTAAAACCTTGACTCAAACCTGACATTCAATAGACTCCCTTTGAAAGTGTCCTGATTTTACGTGAACTCAAATAGCCACAGTAGGCCTTAGGTTCCTTTCAAATTTTTCAGGCTCAGCTGCCTGATGAGAGATGCAAGATTGTGGCAGAAAGACAGAGGTATATTTCCATGTGGGGAAAGAACAGGCTGCTGTAGATAGAGAAAAATGGGTTTACTTTCTCTTTGTACTCCTATTTTAGGTCCTTAATTACATGGCATATTGTTTAGTAACCCTTACTAAACAATGTGTGTGGGTGATTATGTACCATTGGACTCTTCTCTGCTTAAAGGCATCACTTTTATTTTTTGGTAATGTAGAATTAATAGTAGTGACATTAGGCTTTATTTATTTATTTTTCTATCTATCTATTATTTATTTATTTGCTTTGGATGCAAGATCATCCATCTACGGGTGTGAAATACTAGTTAATTACTTTTGGTCTAATGTTCTTGGCTTTCTCTAGGTACAGAAGTTTAGTATGCTTAAGGAGACACTTAATTGGTATTCCCTGATTAAGATTGCATTTTCCAGGTAATTTATTTAAATAAACAGAAGGTTGTTAGATTTCCTGCCTCCATAAAAATAAAACTCAGCTAATTTAAAAATTTTTGGTAACTTTAAGAAAATGTGTATGTATTTTTTAAAAGCATGTGTTTTCTCTTAAATTATTGTTATATTATTAATATCCACATATAATGTTCATATTACTATCCACATATAAAAAGAATGTTTCTCTATGGTTTTAGACTTATATCAATATTTTTTCTCTAAGAGTCCTTATTCCTTACCCCTATTGAGGGAAGAGTTAGAAGTCTTGGATCTTCACTTCTATAGTCTATGCTGGGAAGTGGCTACCATAAAAAAAAATCTGCCACCAAAAGACCTTAAAAAATAGACATTTAATTTTAAAAATCAATTGGACTTAAAAGAAAAGTTTGAGGCAAGTGCACTGAGTTCCCTTGTACTGTGCCTCCAATTACCCCTAATATAAAATCTTACTTTTGTTTGCTACATTTGTTACACTAGTGAATAATACTGATACATTGTTTTATTTTATTTCTATTTTTTAAAGATTTTATTTATTTATCTATACAAGCACTGGGTACAGTCAGAAGCGGC
>NW_023605194.1:48964311-49183673 GCF_014898055.3 Talpa occidentalis | reverse complement strand
TGTGGAGAAAAGGAACTCTTGTGCACTTTGTGGTGAGTGCAAACTGGTCCAACCACTATGGAGAGCGTGTGGAGATTTCTGGGCCTACTAAACATAGAGCTTCCATATATCCAGCAATTCCACTCCTAGGTATTTACCCAAAGGACACAGAACATCAATCCAAAGAGCACCTGCACTCCTATGTTTATAGCAGCACTGTTTACAATAGCTAAGCTTTGGAAACAACCCAAATGCCCAAAAAAGATGACTGGATCAAGAAGTGTGTACATATATACCATGGAATATTACTCAGCATTCAAAAATGATAACACATGCATTTGCAGCACATGGATGGCACTGGAAGGGATCATGCTCAGCGAAATAAGCCAAAACGAAAAAGAAAAATACCGGATGGTCTCACTCATAGCAGGAATCTAGAAAACTTAAATAAGGGACCAAGAAAATGAATATAAGAAAGTGAAAATCAAAATCAACAAAAAACTATGAACCAGAAACACTTTTTGGGGGGTTGGGGGCGGGAGGGGAAGGATTGGGGTCAGAATGGGGCGTTTGCAATTGTATGGGGGAATATAAAAATAAAATTTAATATTAAAAAAAAATAAAGCAAATCATCAATTAAAAAAAAAAAAAAAGCAGTAAGGATTCAAACTCAAGCTGCTATGCTCCAGAATTCAAGCATTTAGTCCCAAACTCTCTATTCATAGGGAAAACTTTGTGACCTGTTTAGGGAAGAAAGAGTTAGCAGCATATATATTGGAGCTAGTACTGAATTTAGGTTAACCACAATTTTAAGAGAAGCAGGGTCAGGAAAAGACTTGTCAATTTTGATATCTTTACCAATTGTTGGAATCTTGGTTGATCACTCGTATTTTCACTACATTTACAGATAATAAATATACTCTTCATCGATGCATTTTGGTACACTTGTACACATATATATTAAGTAGTCACATGTATTAATACGTATAAATTCAGTCTTTTGCGTAATTATCACCTTCTCCCTTAAGAATTACTTTTTTTTCTGAATTGTGATTGACTGTATTACTGTCAGTTACTGTCAATTACAATGAAGATAGGTGATGCCAGATGAAATTGATCCTTTTGAGTATTGGAAGAATATTGTTGAAGGGGAAGGAAAGGTATAGGGCACTAGCAGGGAGGCTTGGGATGAGTGAATGAAGCATGTGCACATCAGAGTTGTAAAATGTAATCCCAAAGTGAAATAGATATGTAAACAACTGAGAAATTAACAAAAAATCAAAATAAAATGCACAAAACTAAGTTATTTTACCATAAAATAAACACTTGCTGGGGAAAAAAGTAATACTGTTGCGGTCATTGCTTATTTACATTCTATAATGTCCCTTTACTGGGGCTCCCCAGGTAAAATTCTCTTATGGTCTTGGGCATATTAATTTTAACTCCTAAAGCAACTACTTTATGTTGTCATGGAGCCCCTGTAACAATTCCAATGATCACGTTTTTCTTTTTCACTTTGGGTTCTTAAAGGTTTAAGAGCCAAATCTGTGACTAGCGTTAGCATATGTGCTAATACCTGATTAGCTTTATTCCTGGTCCCACTTTATGATCCTCTGTTTTTATTTCTTTTTTTGCTGACTTCTATTTTATGGCATTGTGTTGCAATTTATGTTACCATAACCAGAAACAAGACAGAATTTAAATAAATATATGTATGCGTGTAGACCTACTTTTAAATAGATATTCACAAGCACAATGCATTTTGGACTCTCCAGGAGTCGGGTGTTGGCTTGCCAGTTAGGGACTATTATGGTTCTATAACTGCTCCGCACACTCACTGATAACAAGGAGGTCATCAAAAAGAAACTGATAATTAGGCGGATTATCACAACCATCAATTTACAATCCCTTTGATGAGTGGTTGTTGCACTTAATGACTCACTGAAGATCAAGTCACGCTGCCTTTCAGCAGTAATATGAGCTTAATAAGCATTAGTGTGATGATGACAATGAGTAAACAATCATCTTAGTAATGATAACAATTTGGTCCAGGCAGGAGGGAAAATATTCCTGACTGGGCTTACTTGACTGTGACAGGAGATGGAAAGGCAGAAGCTGGTAGAGGGAATGCAAGGGCTGGTAGGGTCAAAAAACATCAAAGAAATGAACTTAAGACACATAGACTTGGGGTGTGGTGGTAATCTGCATATAAGATTGGAGGATATAGTTTGAGCTTTTTCCAGAGAGGGGTGAGGGAGGTGTCACACTGGAGTGTATAAATATACAGGGATTGGAGTCTGTGTGACCTTGGGTAGTCATTTGTGACCTTGGGTAAGTCACTTGATCTCTGTGTGCCTTAATTTCCTCATCTGGAAAAGCATAAACAAAAATTATCTACCCCTTGGGCTTGTTGAGGAGTTAGATGGTATAATTCATATAAAGTGCTTGGATTAGTGTCTGGTGCATTGTGGGTATGTAATAATTGATAATCTTTGTGTTACTGCTGTTAGACCCTAGTAGAGAAGATGCAAAGATTTTTATCTCAGGCTTTGAAGGGGCTTATGTGGCATTTTGAAAGTAGGAATGTAATTGTGGGAACAATTACACTGAAGCAACATATAGATTAGTATTTGTACTGTGTATTATGTATCATGTGTTTCATTTGGGACTTTCTTTTATATTGTGTTCCTATTGTCTCATCTCCCCACATATTGCTTTGTATTACATGTAAACCTAGTCAGAACATCCATAAAGTAGATGGTCAATAAATAGTCATTGAATCGAATTGAGGGATGCACTTCATATAGTAGAATGATGAAGAAATTAGTGAGCTTGAAATTTCAAATGAAAATATTACCATGGGCCTCCCTGGTTGTGCAAGGGGCTAAGCACCACACTGTGAAGCCATCCACAGACTCTGCAGCATGAGTTTGATCCCCAGCCGGCCAGGGAGCAACTCACATGGCAAAGCAGACCTCTCCTGCCTCTCCTGCTGCTCCCCTCAGCAGTGTATTTCAGTTAGTCTGCCTGTTCTGTTCCCAGTCTGTCTCTGGTGAGTCCTCTCACCCCCTGCATCTCTGGCCTGTACCCCAGCTCTTTTATGCATAAATAAATAAATCTTTAAAAAAAAAGAAAATATTACCATGAAGAAATGCCACTATGAATATACAAATACTGATGATCATTATTGTTATCATCATCATCAGATTGCACAGGGCTTCTGACTCTTTCATAAACACATTAGCCCTCAAAAATAGTGTGGACAACACACTGTAATCACCCCCATTTTATAGATGTGGAAACCTGGAGCTTAGAACATCAATATTGTACCACAGTTAGTAGGTGATGGACACCTACTAACTTAGGTCTTTGGACACCTCCAGAAAGAAATTGTTCATACTGCTTTGGAATTAGGAAACCTGGGATCTGTGATTAGCTGATTATTTATTTCTGTTAATTTCTCTCCTTCACCTCTAACATGAAGTGGTTAGAAATTCAAATTTTTGAGGGATCCAAGAAGGTCACATGTACGTATTCAGCAGGCTGATTTGGAAAAGAGGGAGTGTGAAGAATTATGGGTAGCCACAGATCCTTGCACCAGCAGCTGCTGATAAGCCCCAGCTGGCAGTTGCCTTGAAGAATGCAGAGACCCAGAATGGCCAATGCTTACGGTGTTTTTCAAATAAAGCCTCAAATTTGACTTTTTATGTGAAACTCCCAATTTTCAGCATTAACTAATCAAAATGAAAAGCAAAAAAAAAATTTACAATCATCACATTAAAAAATATGTGACTGAGGTTGCAGGGGTTAAGACGCAACCTGTGAAGCTGTCCTCAGCCACTGCAGCATGAGTTCGATTCCCCGCTGGCCAGGGAGAACCCCACATGGCGGGACAGACCTCTCCTGTCTCACCCGCTGCTCCCTCAGCAGTGTACTTCGATCCGTCTGCTGGTTCTGTTCTCTGCTCTATCTCTGGTGAATCCTCTCACCCCCCGCATCTCTGGCCTATACCCCAATTCTTGCATAAAAATAAATAAATCTTAAAAAAAAATGTGATTGAGGGGCCTCCCTGGTGGTGCAAGGGGTTAAGCACTGCACCAAGAAGCAGTCCGCAGCCTCTGTAGTATGAGTTCAATCCCCAGCCGGCCAGGGAGCAACCCACATGGTGTAGCAGACCTCTCCTGACCCACCTGCTGCTCCCCTCAGCAGTGTACTTCAGTCTGCCTGTTCTGCTCCCCACTCTATCTCTGGTGAATCCTCTCACCCTCCTGCATCTCTGGACTATACCCCAGTTCTTGTATGCATAAATAAATAAATCTTTAAAAAAATATATGTGACTGAGTTCAGGTCTAAGTTGCCAGTTTGCTATCAATATCAGATGGTTTTCTAGTTCCCTTCCAGCTCTGAGATTTGATGAAAAGGGGCAAGAGCTTCCTGCTGAAAGGTGGGAAGCCATTTATCTCTACTCATGGTTGAAACACATCATCTCTGTTTCCATTAAAGACTATTCATTGGTACCAGGGGACGATGCCATTTGGAGCCTCCAGGTTCCCACTGATGCAGGTGAGATGGGACTACCGGGCCACATGGCAGTGAGTGACAGATGTAGATGCAGGGGAGAGAAAAGCAGACCTGGGTTTAATTATGTAAATCTATGTCTACACTTTAATAAGGCACTGCAATAAAACTGTCATAACTGCCAAGTTTTGGGAAATAGGATGAGTGAGGTTTTCATTTCTGGCACTATATTTGGGAAGGAAAAAAGGAAGAAAAGTGCATAAGAGCTGGTTCATCTTTAAAAACCTTCAGAAACACATCAGGGATTCCTGAACTTCTTGCTCCTGCCAAGTGGCATTTGCAGTGACAACTGGTGCCGAAACCCCAGCAGCCCACACAGAACTCCTTGGGAGAGGAGAAAGCTGAAGTTTCAAGGTTGATGTTTTCTAATGAGATTGCAGAGAGGCTGAGCTTTTTACCCCTCAAACTAGTCAGACCCCTCTTTTTCCTCACCAGCCTGCTTCTGCTGCCTGTTGGAATGTGGTGAAAGAAGATAGGGGCTTGGCAATGCTGGGATTGGTAGTGGTGGTTGGAATTTTCTATCTCATCAGGTGGTGGGGGCTGGAGTGAGAGTAGTACTATTCTAGTTTTAATCACCCACACTTTTAAAATTTCCTTATTAAACAAAAATGTTGATTTTTTAAAAAGATTTATTTATTAATGCATACAAGAACTGGGGCACAGGCCAGAGGTGCAGGGGGTGAGAGGATTCACCAGAGACAGAGTGGGGAACAGAACAGGCAGATTGACTGAAATACACTGCTGAGGGGAGCAGCGGGCAAGACAGGAGAGGTCTGCTCTGCCTTGTGGGTAGTTCCTGGCCAGCCGGGGATTGAACTCATGCTGCAGAGGCTGCGGATAGCTTCATGGTGCTGTGCTTAACCTCATGCACCACCAGGAAGGCCCCCCATGTTGATATTAATGGGCTAGGATTTCATGGCCAGGTTCTTTTGGTTATGGAGAACAGGGCTGACTCTAAGAGATGAGCAAGAGGACCCACAGGAAAGGTGTTTGCAGAACTGATGCTTTGTGATTTATGGCTGGCTGTCCTGTACTCTTAGCAGGTTCGATCTCTTTATAATGAAGAAAACTGAAAGCGTAGCCTACTGACATTTCTTCAGTGAATATCCGGATAACTTGCATGAAAAGAGTGAGAGGAAGAGTATGGAGGGAGAGAGAAAGAGAGAGAGAGAGATTGATTACAGGTCATAAGAATCTACTGAGCCATAATCAATGAAATATTATGGACCTTTATTTGTTTTAAAAATTTATATGCCAGCTGGAGAAGTTAGGGACTATTAAAGATTTATTGTTAAAATTCTTATGTGTGATAATGATATGGTGGCTCCTTTTTTTTTTTTTAAGTCTTTATCTTTTAAAGATCCAGGCTGAAATGTTTATGGATGAGATGATATAATGGCTGGGATTTTAAGAAAAATACCAGGGAGCGAAAGAGTACAGTGATGGGTTAGAGCCAGCTTAGACGTGTTGGTAAGAGCTGACTGTTAAGTTTTCAGGAATTTTGTGAGCTAGTTGGTAAATAGTCACTATTGAAAATCAAGTTCTATAAACTTGCAATTACAGAAAATATATTGTTAAAAAGGTACCGACTACTCAGCAGTCACCTCTTCCTAGTTATTTACTATAATTATTATTGTCCATGTTCTTGAAATCATACTGTCTATTATATCTGTACGATGAGAATACTGTGTGACCATGTACTTCTGTATGGCTCTTCCTGCTATACATTCTCAGTACACATCATATTGGTAGCTAGAAATCACTCAGAGAAACACCAAAATACTAAATGAGAGGTTTCTCCAGGGGGAAATGGGTATGTTTTTATTAGCATACCACTGGAGAAGTGGGAGGGATTCGGGTGAAATAAGTTTGCTCCTAAGTTGGGAATTGCCTTGAAGCAGAGGGAAAGAAACATAAGAGCTCATTTTATAATTCTCCCTACTCAATATGTTAAAATTGACTATATTGAAAAATTTAATGCAATGTACCAGTTCCAGCATTCCCTTGAAGATGCAAAGGTTGCAGTGTTGAGGAATCAGATATGTAATGAAGACCCCCCTCGGGCAAAGAAAGAGCAGTGGTCACAAGGTCAGGGGATGTGAATTCCTTGACTGGTGAGCTGTGGAACTTTTGGAATTTAGTCCGGGTCTCTGTGTCTTGTTATCCTTGAAACATAGTTGTACGGTAAATCCTCACTTAACATCATCTGTAGATTCTTAGAAACTATGACTTTAAGACAAATGACATATAAAGAAAGAAGGTCTTTGAATCACATAATTTTGTTTAGTGTAGGACAAGATTGTTTTTTCTCATCATCTTTTTATAACAAAATGACTAAAGGAAATTATTTGAGGACTAGCTGTACTTAATAAAAGGCTTGTGGCATTTATGACTATCACATGAGTGCAAAGATGAATTAAAAGTACAAGTGAACCCCGAATAGCCAAAGCTCTCCTGAAAAAAAAAGAAGGGAATGGAGGCATTACACTCCCAGACTTCAAACTCTACTACAAAGCCATAATCATCAAAACTGCATGGTATTGGAACAAGAACAGACATACAGACCAATGGAATCGAATAGAAAATCCAGAAATAAACCCACAGATTTATGGTCAACTAATCTTTGACAAAGGAGCAAAGACTATGTATTGGAGCAAAGAAAGTTTGTTCAATAAATGGTGCTGGGAAAACTGGGTCGCTACATGCAAAAGAATGAAGCTTGACCACTACCTCACACCATACACAAAAATCAACTCAAAATGGATTAAAGAACTAGACATAAGACCTGAAACCATAAAATATATAGAAGGAAATATAGGCGAAACACTACGTGATTTGCACATCAAAGACATCTTTACAAACACATCACCCAAAGCAGTGATAGTGAAGGCAAAGATAAACAGCTGGGACTACATCAAATTAAAGAGCTTCTGCACAGCAAAAGAGACAATAACAAAAACAAAGAGAAACCCCACCAACTGGGAGAACATTTTTGCACCCAACACTAATGATAAAGGACTGATCACAAAAATCTGCAAAGAGCTGATGAGACTCAACAACAACAAAGAAAATAATCCAGTCAAAAAATGGGCAGAAGAGCTAAAAAGAAACTTCTCTCAAGAGGAAATGCAAATGGCCAACAGGCATATGAAAAATGTTCAACATCACTTGCCATCAGGGAAAT
Source organism: Talpa occidentalis (assembly GCF_014898055.3). NCBI lineage: Eukaryota > Metazoa > Chordata > Mammalia > Eulipotyphla > Talpidae > Talpa > Talpa occidentalis. The sequence goes on along the minus strand of NW_023605194.1, from coordinate 49,175,932 downwards.
GCAAATCAAAACTACCATGAGATACCATCTCACACCAGTGAGAATGGCACATATTGAAAAAACTAGCAACAACAAATGCTGGCGAGGGTGTGGAGAAAAAGGAACTCTTCTACACTGTTGGTGGGAGTGCAAACTGGTCCAACCACTGTGGAAAGCTGTGTGGAGATTTCTGGACCTACTAAACATAGAGCTTCCATATGATCCAGCAATTCCACTCCTAGGTATTTACCCAAAGGACACAGAAACATCAATTCCAAAGAGCACCTGCACCCCTATGTTTATAGCAGCACTGTTTACAATAGCTAAGCTTTGGAAACAACCCAAATGCCCAAAAATAGATGACTGGATCAAGAAGATGTGGTCCATATATACCATGGAATATTACTCAGCATTCAAAAAAGATAAACACATGCAATTTGCAGCAACATGGATGGCGCTGGAAGGGATCATGCTCAGCGAAATAAGCCAAAAAGAAAAAGAAAAATACCGGATGGTCTCACTCATAGCAGGAATCTAGAAAACTTAAATAAGGGACCAGGAAAACGAATAACTATAAGAAAGTGAAAATCAAAATCAACAAAAAACTATGAACCAGAGACACTTTTAGGGGGGTGGGGGCGGGAGGGGAGGGATTGGGGTCAGAATGGGGGGGCTGCAATTGTATGGGGAATACAACAATAAAATTTATTATTAAAAAAAAAAAAAAAAAAAAAAAAAAAAGTACAAGTGAGAGTGTGGAATCATATTAAAGAAGGAAATAAGAGAAGTGTCCTTCACTACTAATTTCCATTTATTCTAGATGAAAACCTCTTAGTGACTATCTCCCAGAAACTTTTTCTCTGGAATAATTTTAGCTTCTTGATTCATGATAATGAATCCTTTTGGGGAAGAATTACTTATGATTTTGATACTGGGAGGCTCATTCCTGGTCAGGGAACCAAAACTGATGCCAACTGAAACTGAGGGGTACCAAGGAGCCCCAAACTATTAAGGGAAAAGCTCACATTGCCCATTTTAGGGTTGTGTGCCACCACACACATAAAGGCAAAGTAATCAGACTCTAGTGTGCTCAAAGATTTTTGAGAGAGAGAGAGAAGTGGGGGAGAGAGAAGAGGAGCAGGGGAGAGAAGAATTTCAAAATACAGATTTCTAATAAACTCCCAAATCAGCCATTTCCTTGTGGGCATCGGTTCAGCTAAAGAGGGTACCCAAAGGGAGTTACCTCCTAGCAGGTAAAACAATAGATTGGGCATGATTTAGAGGGCTAGGAGAGAAGGAGAGAACTTGAAGTTCAAAATATGTCCTATCCAAACTGGATAATCCTCCTCGAGGTTAAGATGATGGCTGCCATTGTTTCTGAAGAGAGCCAGATCCAAAAGCTTAAAAGCCACAAAGAGCAAAGACCAGGAGCAGCCTGCCTGCATGTCTTCCTTTCTTTCTCCTTATTCCACAATGGTCATATCCCTCTTTTCTCCTTCTCAGCAGTCCCCTGTTCCAGAAGTCTGGTTCACAGCATGCCATGAGTTCTGGACAGGGTGGAGTATGAATTGTCCCTCACTGGCTGAGAATGCCAGAGACACCTTCTCTAACAATTACAGAGTTCGTTAACAGCATAGAAGTTAACAGTGTAAGCTTCTAAAAAAAGAGGAAGTAGGGCCTCCCTGGTGGCGCAAGGGTTTAAGACGCAACTTATTAAGCTGTCCGCAGCCTTGAGGCAGCATGAGTTCGATCCCCAGCCGGCAGGGAGCAACCCACATGGCACAGAAAATCTCTCCTGACTCACCCGCTGCTCCCCTCAGCAGTGTAACTTCAGTCAATCTGCCTTTTCTGCCCCCCCCTCTGTCTCTGGTGAATCCTCTCACGCTCCACACCTCTGGCCTGTACCCCAGCTCTTGTATGCATGAATAAATAAATCTTTAAAAAAAAATAAGGGACCTCCCTGGTGATGTAAGGGATTAAAACGCAGCCTATGAAGCTATCCACAGCCACTGAAGCACGAGTTTGATCCCCAACCAGGGAGATGACCCACATGGCACAGCAGACCTCTCCTGCCTTACCCACTGCTCCACTCAGCAGTGTATTTCATCAGTCTGCCTATTCTGTTCCCCACTCTGTCTCTGGTGAATTCTCTCACTGCCCGCACCACTGGCTGGTACCCCAGTTCTTGTATGCATAAATAAACAAACCTTTAAAAAAATAAAAAAAATAAAAATAAAAAAGAGGAAGTAACCCAATGTCCATCAATTTAGAAGTAGTTAACATAAAATGTGTCATATAAGGGTTCAATGGAGTATTATTATTCAGCCATAGAAAGAAGTACTGATACATGCTACAACATGGATGAAGTGTTATTTAAAAATTTTTATTGTATATCATTAAATATTTTAATATACATTATTTTTAGAGCAGTTTTAGATTCATAGCAAAATTAAGAGATACAGAGATTCCCCATACATATTAGGCATAAATGCTGAGGCATAAATCAAATAAAATACACTCTATCTATATGAGGACAACGACAAAACACTTATGAAATAATTCAAAGAAAAAATAGATGAGATATTCTATATTCATATATAGAATGACTCAATTGGGTCAATATGTTGTTTATTTCTAATTTATATGTAGATTCAATGTAATTTTTGTCAAAATACCAGCAATTTGTTTCTGTGAATATCAACCAACCAATTCTATTATTTACTTTTGTTTTAAAATGTTACTTATTTATTTTTTAATTGAGGTAATATTGGAATAACCCCATCAGGTATCACTATCATAGTTCACCTACCATCAACTCACCCACATTCCACCACCATAGTCCATTGAGCTTCCGTGCCTCTTTGTTCTTACCCCTCCTCACCTTGGTGCTTCAGTTAGTTTTGTATTCAGCTTTCAAAGGTTAGTTTTTAAGTTTGTCTTTATCTGACTCTTAGTTATTTATATTCCTCATATTAGTGAGACCATCTGGCATTTATCTTCCTCCTTCTAACTTATTACACTTAGTGTTATCCCTTCAAGCTCCATCATGAATGAAGTTTTAAAATGTTTTGCTATAGCTTTCAAATAAAACAAAAAGAGACCAAAGATCCCCCTCCCCCCCAAAAAATGTTATGCTAAGTGAGAGAAGCCAGTCACATAGTCCATTTTGTGTATTTCCATTCATGGAAATGAAATGTCCAGAATAGGCAAATCTATAGACAGGAGTAGGCTCTGGCAGGGGTGGGGGGCTGGTAAAGGACAGTTAAGGAGAGAGGAGGTTTCTTTTGGGGGTGATGAAAATATCATCATTTGGGGTGATTGTGATGATGATTGCGACTCTGAATATATTAAAACCATAGACTTGTATATTTTAAATGAGTAAATTGCATGTTCTGTGAATTACATCTCAATAAATATGTCAACAAGAGTGATCTTTACCTGGATTCAAATCCTGGTTCAATTCACTTAACAGCTTTGTGAACTGGGGAAAATTAATAATATTTCTCTGCTTATTTCTTCATCTGTAAAATGAGGATAAAGATGGTACCTACCACATAAAATTTTTATGAAGATTTAATTTAATACAATAAAATGCTTACATTGTTCCCTATCCATGCACAGAAGGCAATAAATGTTAGCTATTATCATATACTTGTTATAGGGGAAGAATTTTCCCTGCTAGGGGAGGGGAGAGGGATGAGTTTGCTGATGTTTGTTTTTCATCTAGTTAATTCTGGCTTGGGGAAGTGAAAATGTAGCAGTTTTCTGTAATATCATTGTAGTGGGTTGAACAGTGACCTCCAAAAGAATTGTCTATATCCTAAACCCCTCCTACCCCCAACCTGTGACTGTGACCTTATTTGGAATAATTGATTTTTTGCATTTGTAATTAAGTTTAGGTTCTTGAGATGAGATCTTGGATTATCCTCGTGGGTCCTAAATCCAAGGATAAGCATCTTTATGGAAGGAGGAAGGAAGCTATGTGCAGCCTGTTGACACATTGATTTAGGATGGCTCATCTCTCTGCTGTGAGAGGATACATTTCTATTATTCTATTCCGTCAAGTTTATGGCAACCCTAAGAAACTAATACCCCAGTACTGCCTGTAATATGACAGTACTGCCTGTAACATCCCCTTTGTCGATGTGTATTTCAAAAGTCATTTTTCCATTCACAATGTTAAGTTCATCTTTATAGACCCAACCTCCTCATCATCCAAAGCTCCTTCAAATCTTTCCCTGCTGGTTCAGGAAGCCTTTGACCAAGGCAAAGTGGAGTCCTTCTTCACTGTGAACCCGAGCTCATGCTGTGTGCTTTACTCTTTTTCTTCCTGCTCCTCTGAAGTAATTTCTGTTGATGCCACACAATTTCCTAAATGCTTATGTGTTCTATATTTTCTGATTATTTTTGTATAAAGTGATGTGTATTAGATATTTAAGTTCTTGAGTATGAGATATCTTACATTTCTTTAGATTTGCCACAGAATCTAGCATAGCCTCACCGACTTTATTTTGTTTTATTTTATTTTATTTTATTTTATTTTATTTTATTTTATTTTATTTTTTTGTGGGATCCTCGCCAGTGGCCGGGGATGGAACCGGCACTGCAGAGGCTGCGGGCAGCCTCGCAACCCAGCGCTCAACTGCTGTGCCACCAGGCGAGGCCCTGTCTCACTGACTTTAAAGCTGAGTGAATAAAATGACTGAAGTGGGAATTTATCTCTCTGCCTTTTTTTTTCTTTTTTTTGAAAATCCCACACATGAAATTTGTGTGCTGAACAAGGATTGTCCTGCAATAACAATATCATTTTTTGTAGTCTGAGCATTTGCTATGGAGAGCAGGAGATGGATGGTAAAAGAGAAAATGTGAAGAGACAAAGGGGAGTGGTGGCAGTGTTGTCCACAATTCCAGCATCAGTGTTGTCCACCTGGCTTGATCCCTTACACAGACCTCAGAACACAATGTGATTTGTGTAATGTGGGGCTGGCTCAATTTTGGATTTCGTAAGTAGGTTTTGGTTACACAAAAGGCTTAGAATCAGCCTTAGAATAAGAGAGTTTTACCAAAAGGAAGCCCTTTTCTGGCCCTGAGGAAGAAGGCTGCAGCAGAGTTTGCATGGTGGGGACCTGTTGTAGGCAGAATTTGGGTGAATAGTTGCTTCCAAAAGATTCATTTTCTAAATCTCTAAACCTCAGATTTCTGTCTCTGTTAGTGACGCAAACACTAAAGTAGACTAAAACACTAAAGTAGAGTATACTAACGTAGACTCAAACACTGAAGTAGAGTCTACTAAAGTAGAATCAAACAGTAAACATACTGTGAAGGGATTTTGCACATGCAGTTAAGATTATGATAAGGAGGGCCCCCTGATGGCGCAGTGGGTTGAGCGCTGCGCTGTGAAGCTGTCCACAGCCTCTGCAGCACAGGTTTGATTCTCTATCGACCAGGGAGATACCCACACGGTGCAGCAGACCTCTCCTGCCTCACCCACTGCTCCTCTCAGCAGTGTCTTTGGTCCGTCTACCTGTTCTGTTCCCCACTCTGTCTCTGGTGAATTCTCTCACTATCCCGCACCTCTGACCTGTACCCCAGTTCTTGTATAAATAAATAAATCTTGAAAAAAAGAGTTAAAAAAATTATGATAAGGAGATCATTCTGGATTATCCAGGTGGGTCTAGTCTAACTCTGTGGGCTCTGTCAAGTAGAGAAATCTCTTTGGCTAGAGTCAGAGATACAGCAGAAGATGAAGGCAGTTGGGGACATGAAGTTGAAAGGGACTAGAGAGATCCACTGTGGTTGGCTTTGAGAATGGAGGAAGGGGGTCTCAAGTTAAGGAATGTGGGCAGCCTCTAGAACCTGGGAATGTTTCCCAACCAACAAACAGCAGGAAACAGAGACCTCAGTCCCACAACAGCAAGGAACTGAATCAGCCAACCTGAATGAGCTTGGAAGTAGATTCATCCCTAGGGCCTCAAGAAGGAACACAGCCCTGCTGATACCTCGATTTTGGCTTTATGAAATCAGGGAGCCAGCTGAGCCACCCTGTGCCTGGATTTCTGACCTACAAAACTGTGAAATAATTAAGCCAGTGTTTTTTTTTTAGCCACTAAATTTGTGGTAATTTGTTACAACAGCAAAAGAGAGCAAACACCGTACCAAAACAGTGCTCCAGGGAAATCTCTGTTTTTGCTGTTTTCTCCTAGTGGCACCCTCCTTCTGCCAAGTCATTGTTTCTAGGAGGACGCACTGAGTCCTGACAGAAATGGAACATACATGCTGCCACTGGTGGCTGTTCTGACCTGTCTGAATTCCTAGGATGCCCCCAGAGAACAGACATACTTTGAGAACCCTCCCTCCACTGCCCTGCAGGCCAGTTCAGAGAAAACTCAACTGCTTTCTCTATGAAATGTCAATATAACCAATAGGCAGCCATCAGCCTTTGACATCACAGATGAATGATGGATATTGGGATGGATAACCGACATAAATGTTGAAGGAAGAGTTGGGTTGAATCAAACACTTTAAACTCCCTTCCCCCCATTCCCTTAATCATGTTAAGTTTCCATATCTCAGGGGAAGCATCACTTTTATTGGCCATCTAGATGGAGAGGTTGTAGGATCAAATTGCGGATGTAATTGTTAAGCTAAATTAAACTGTCAGAAGATTAAATGAAGCCTCTCTGTGGACTGGGGTTCAGTTAACTCAACAAGCAGAATGTGCTTTGTGATTCTGTCCAGAGAGGAGCCATAGCATATATGGAGAAAGTATTAGCTTTCAATGCGATTTTTGAAAACCTCTTTGGAGGAGAAACTGGGTGTCAGGCTGTATCTATTTCTTTTGACTCGTCGTTCACAGGGAAAGTGTTATTACAGAGTTTTTCTGGTCTTGGACAACTGCTGTTTTCATTAAGTGACTTCAGAGATCTGGACACGCAGGGCTTAGATGAGCTGTCAGGAGTTTCATACGGCAGACAATGGAAAGCTCTTATTGTTTTCTTTATTTCTTATCACTAAATTCTGTTGCACATTGGTTACAACTCTCAGGGCAAAGCTTCTCAAGCTTTTATTGTGGCCCCCTAGTTGTTAGCCAGCTGATCTTTGGCCTTATCCTTCTTCTTCTTCACAAGTTGTTGTTCATCATTCCCTAGGAGAGACTCTGTATCTGTCTAATTTCTAAATGCTTCTTTTTCACTTATTTTGTTGTTGTTTTTAATGTATACAATGTTTACCACTTTTTCTTCCCACAGATCAAATTTGAATTTATAACATTACTCCAAAGGAAATGTTGCTTCAACTCAGTGCCTATTTATAACTGCTCATTTTTATGTGATGCTCTTATCTTTTGAAAGTGTGCTTTAACTCTGTATTTTTATTGTACAAAATGGTTCTATAATATGTGACATTCCCATAGGGGCTTATGGTGGGTTCAGGACCCATTTTGAAAGAAGTGTGACTTATTTGATCATCCTTTTCCCAGCTCAGACTCTTGACTGTGTGCAGGCTGGAATCTCTCAGGTCAAGTACATCTCTTTGAAAATACACAAGGGATTCTTTTAGCAGGGTCTTGATATGAAAGCTAAAAGAGTTATTTGAGAGTGACTTTATGGATTGAACTGATATTAAAAATAAATAATTATAAGAGTCATAGCCTACATGGGAGCTAAGAAATTCCTGACCCTTAAGAGGAGATAAGATTTGGCTCATAACTATCTAACCTTTTTCCAAGATTTTTTCCCAATTTCTAGATTCATGTATCATCACAGCCACCTTTGATTCTTGCTTTCTATCCCCACAGAGTTACTCTCTTCTCCAGATCTGATGCTGGTCTTTTCACTCTCACCTAGATGTATGATTCAGGTGCTTTCCTTATTTCACACACACACCACCAGCACCATCACCAACACAGCTACAACCACCACCACCTAGACAGTCCACTCACCCATGGTCGTTGCATGTGGCAGCCTTGACCACAGATCTGGAGAAAGTCTGGGAGACCATAATGAAACCAACTTCAAATCATATACTAGATATTTAGTTCTTACACATCCTCCAGCATCTTTGGTATCTTACTCTGCCTCCCTCCTACCTACTTATCTTGCTTCTTCACCTATCTTTTTCTTCTCTATTTATTAGTTCTTGCTTATTTTTTTTAAGTTTTATTTATTTATGCATACAAGAACTGGGGTACAGGCCAGAGGTGTGGCAGGTGAGAGGATTCATCAGACAGAGCAGGGAACAGAACAGGCAAATTGACTGAAGTACATTGCTGCGGGGAGCAGCGGGCGAGTCAGGAGAGGTCTGTTGTGCCATGTGGGTAGCTCCCTGGCTGGGGATTGAACTCATGCTGCAGTGGATGCAGAGAGCTTCATAGGTTGCCTCTTAACCCCTTGTGCCACCAGGGAGGCCCCATACAAATATATTCTTAACTATATGTTTTGTGTCTGTTTTAGCCTATTGATATTATAAATGGACTGGCCCCTAGGGATCTTATATATATATTGAATTGAATTGAATTGCATTACACTAATATATAGGTTTCAGGTGCACATCACTGAAAATCAACATATTTATACTATATTAAATCATCTCGAAAAGTTCAAATCTATCCTTTCCATATAATTGTCCCCTTTGTCCTGATTCATCCACTCTCCTTACCCCTTCTTTCTAGTAACCGTGAATTGCTTTATTGTCCAAAAGTTTATTTTTGTTTTATTTAGTTCATCTGTTTGTTTTCTCTACATGTGACATATGTGTGAAATCTGTTACCTAAGTTTTACATTTGTTCTCTGAATGAAGCATATTAGCACCACTCACAGTCCCTCCAGGCACAGTAAGCAATATGATGGGTGGTTTTATGTAACAACATGACTGGCTCATAGGGCATGCACCTGGTAAAACATTTCTGGATGTGACTATGAGGATGTTTCTGGAAGAGATCAGCACTTGAATTGGCAGGTTGAGTAAAGAAGATGCCCTCACCAATGTGGGTAGGTAGCATCCAATCCATTGAAGACCAGAATAGAACAAAATGGTGGATAAAGGGTAATTTGCTCTCTCTGCTTATACATGAACATCCATTTTCTCTTGCCCTCAGATAACTAAGAATGTCCTGGTTCTTAGACTTTCAGCCTTAGACCAGGATTTATACCATTGGTCTCCCAGTGGTGCTCTCAGGCATTGGGTTTTGGGTTGGAACCATTCCAACTGTTTTCTTGGGGTTTCAGCTTGTAAATGGCAGATCATGAAAATTCTTAGAGGACCTCCACAGTCACATGACTCTGTCCCTCATCAAAAATTGCTTCCTATCTCTATGTACATCCTATTGGTTTGTTTCTCTGGAGAAGCCTGCCTACGACAGCAGGTTTGTGAGAGGTTGTTGATGATGATGTGTGCACCGAGGTGCTTGATGAAGTGTGGCACCAGCACTGCTGAAGCAGCAGCATGGGGAGAGCCTGGGACTGGCAGGCAGGCCTCGGTTTCAATCCTTACTATGCTTTCAACTAGCTCTGTGACTTTGATCAAGTCCTGCTACCTTTCTGCCTCATTTCTCATCTATAATAGGGAAATGAGATTATTATGAGGATGAACTGAGATAATAAATGGGACAATGCATTGAAAAGTACAAAGGGTAATACAAATGCTTTGTAGTATTAATCAAGGTTCTGGTTATTATGACTGTGTTAAATAATCCATCACATGATAGATAGTGTTAAGGGGAAATAAGGGATCTTCCCCCTAATACAAGTGGATTTGCTTTATAAAGTGGACATGATTCATCATCATCAGGTGAGTTTATTATGGATGTGTTCATTTGTTCATTCATTCATTCATTCATTCAATGAATATTCATGTGCCGACTATGTTCTAGGCACCGTTTTAGGGTCTTGGGATACCTATGTAAAACAAAAAAGACCTGCTTGGAACCTTTCCTAATGAGTATAGGGAAAGCCTCTGGCCCTCTTGCCTGAGATGACTGTGCTTGGAGCCAAGGGAGAAGGGCTGAAAGCTGTGTTAAGCAGCCTGAATTCCATCTTCTGAATCTAAACAGGCACTGGACTAGAAGAGGGAACTGAGGTGAAAGGACTCAAGAACAAAAGCAAGACAATGAGTGAGGGGTTCAGGATACCTAAGGAGGGCAACATTTGGAGAAATTCCTGAATCAAAGGAAAACATGACTGTAGTAGCATTTTGGGCAATTCAAAGATCCTTCAGGATAGGGGAGCTTGATAAAAGAAGCAAAAAATGGAGGAACGAATAGTTAAAATCCCTTGATGTATGAAGGTGGACCTGATAAGGAATTGAGGGGCAGGACTAGCAAGAGGTGAATTGTCCTGCATCCTTAAATAGAGAAATGAGAACTTTGGGGTGGGGGAGGGAGGTATATCAATTAAGCAGCAGTGGGAGAATTACCCAGGTACAACGGATATGGTGCTGAAAGGTGGACTTGGGCAACAGCATAGAGAGCCTTTTACCTGGCTAAGGATTCGAAATGTAATTTTCTGTGCATTGGGATTATAGATGGCGTTAGAGTACTGATATAATCAGAGATTATTCATGTACTATCAGCATGTTAAATTGCCCAGAGGGGGAAATGCTGAAAGAGATAACAAATCTTCCTCAATTTATGATGTGATTATTTCTAGTAAGTCCATCATAAATTGAAAATATCTTAAGTTGAAAATGCTGACTGGGAGCTGCCGATTGTGGCCCCCCTGTGCCTAGTTTAGGGAGAGAGTATGGCACCCCGGTTTCTACTAATGTCTATTGGTCTCATAGCATTGTAAAATTGAAAGTTTTAAGATGAAGTATCATGTACTGGGGGCTGTCTGTGTTTGGGGAGGAAAAGGAGTTGAAAATTTCCTCTCTGTTCAGAGGAACATGGTTTCTCTCCTATAATGTGAAACAGTTTTTGGCTCTGGCTTCATGTTAGACTTCCTTGGAAAATTTTAAAAATTTACTGAGTTTCAGTGTCCATTCCAGGTTTATTTAATCAGAATCTCTGAGCTCATTTACTGGCAACAGTCTTTTTTTTTTTTTAAGCACCTCCACATGATTTTGATGTGTAGAGACTGTGAACCAACCTTACTTATACAGCAATGGAAAAACTGAGCCAAATTCTCATGTTTTATTGCTGTATCGTCATAGACACTTAAAAGGGAAAAGATATCATCCCAGCAAGCTTGACAAGTAGGCCTTTAATCCTTAACTAAATTGTATTAGGCCTTTTCAAAACAAAATTGTTGCTAGGAGCATAATGTTCCTGAGGAGGTAGAAATCAGCACAGGCTAGAATGGACTGGGCTTGGAGTAATGTGAGGACCAGCCTGGGAACATGAAGTAGAGAATTTTTTTTCTTTGTGCAGCTAGATTTTGAACCCCTGGAAGACAGGGACCATACTTTATAGGCCATGTGTCTCCCACAGTGCCTGTATGGGAGCCTGCACTTGGTAAGTACTCAATGGGGACACATTGCCCTAAAGAACTGTTTGGTTTGGATGCCTGACATGCTGCTGATATTTCTGATGCATTGAGAAGACAAGTGACTACATTTCAGGGTTTCTGAGCAAGAGGTAGGGATCTTTGGGGTTATGAGTGAAACATCAGAGAGGAAGCTCAGTCCTAACTCTGTTCAAAGGCTTCCAAGTTAGGTAAGAATAGTAGAAGATCAAATAGATGACATTATCTTCTAATTAGAGCTTTTAGACAAGAAAGACCCAAAAACTGTCACCCTGCCTCTCTCTTGCAATCAGACCAGGCTATATTTACTACATCTGAGAGATATACGATGCAATTGCACCTGTTTACATTAGGGATTTCTTTGCCTTAATTTATGTGTTTGCCAGTGTACTGAATTATGAATGCTTTCTGCTTGTTTTTCAATGAAAATACTTGACTTCCTTCCAATGGAAGCACATAACGAATAAAAATATTACTTTCTCCCCCAAAGCCCAGCAGAGGCACTTAAATTTGCTTCTCTTTTCTCTCTTTCCCTCTCTATGACTCCTCTTCTTCTTCTTCTTTTTTTTTTTCCTGTTTCTAAAGTAGTCCACCAAAATTTAATTGCTCAGTGACTTGCTAAGTGTTTGAATTCTCTTGGGGGCACTTATGTGCTTCCTAATGCAGGACTGAATCTGGATGAATTTCAAGCGAGTGGATGAAGTGGCTTGGCAGGAAATAAGGGAAGCCTTTTACTCTTTGAAGATGCCAGAGAGGCATCACTGTCAGATCAGCCGATTTGAATAATTCCGGAGCACTGGGGTATGGGTAATGTCTTGCTTATGATGTGGGGAATATTGTGGAATAGGTGATAATTGCTAAAGTGCTTTGAATTTCTAAAGAACATAAAAATAATTTTGTCGGGCATTTGTTAGAAAAAAGCTAAAGATTTACAGAAGCTACAATAGGAATGTGGGGATAATGAAATATGGGATGATGGGCATCCTCATTTATTTAAGACAGTAATTTTCCTACTCTAATTCCCACTCCTGCTGCCACTACGACTGAAATTTACCAGGTCCTATGATCCAGGCACCGTGCTAATGTTGTATGCATGCCCTCACTTTCCGTTCATTGGTTTATATCAATCTTATGAACTAGATACTACTATTCTTAATCTGTGCTTGAGGAAGCAGATACTTAGATTAAATAATTTGCCTTAGGAATCTCTAGCATGAAGACCTAGAACTGAGATTCACCTGAGATATATTTACTCTAAGTTTGTATCCTTAACTGGTATGCTTCACAGAAACATAGTCTCTGTATATGTTGATTCAAACTGGAAAATTATATTGATTAGACAGATGATTTCCCTTAGTATTATGAGCATATGTGAGGTGCATGTGTATGTATGTTTTTGTTGCACTGTGCTGGTGACAACATAAGTAATAGTACCAGACAAAGTTATCAGCCTGAGCTTGGGAAGGGACGATCCATCAGTGGGGATTAGGATGCCTCTTCCCCATCGTGAGAATGGATTGTAAACGTGGTGTCCCTGAATCAGAAAAATCAAGTCTGAAGAGGAGACTGTTAGAGAGCTGAAAACATGTAATTCTAGGAAAGTGGTTCTGGCATTTACCCTTGATTGTAGCAAGATGTTTAGTTAGATTGTGGTCATGTAGTGGAGACAAGCTGGTTCTCAGTGTGTGGAGGCAGGAAACCAGAAGTGAGTATCAGGCAAGGTGCCTGTGAATGCTGCCAGCCAAACTAGAGTCAAAGGATAATTAATCAGTTATAATGGTGATTTTCTGAGCAATTTTTTAAAGACTGCATTTATTATATTCTTTTTATGTTCTTAATATTTATATTGTACTCATTTTCATCTACTTTTTTCTATTTTCCTTCCCTCCAGAAAAATTATTTTTGAAAAATGCCAATTTGTATCAATTTTGCTGAGAAAAAAATGTTTAGGTCCATGTCCCATGAGGGGCATTGAAAGCTTGGGGACATGAGTGGTGGTATCAGGGTAAGAAAAGGGGTGACACAAGGGAAAGGGGGATTTTCAGGGAGAAGGTGACAAGTTGCTGATAGAATCGCTACTGAATTTTCTTAACTGAGGATTACTTTGTTCAGCCTTTGTGTGGTTTTTCTTTCAGGCATAATTTTTAAACATAATTAAAATATAGAAGTTTAAAGGTTAAATGGATCACCTTGTTCAAAAGCAACTAAAGATGAAGGCTAATTAATTTGTTAAATAAATGGAGTTTACAGAAACACTTGGATCTTGAAGATAATAAATGAATTTTCATAATTCAGTGATTTTTCATCTCGTTTTTGGGCTATCTGCTACCACAAGTAATTTGTTACTGATAATAAAAGAAGAAATTTGTAAAAGTGTCATTAATATTTCAAGGATAAGTTAGAGGAGAATTAAGGTTATATCAGTCAGGGTAGGATAACAAACAACCTTAAAAGTCCCAGTTGCGGGCCTCCCCTGGCGGCTCAGGCGGTTGAGCGCAGCACTGTGAAGCTGTCCGCAGCTTCTGCAGCGCTGGTTTGATCCCTGCCAACAGGCGAGAATCCCACATGGCATAGCAGACCTCTCCTATCTCACCTGCTGCTCCCCTCAGCAGTGTATTTCGTCAGTCTGCCTGTTCTGTTCCCTGCTCTGTCTCTGGTGAACGCTCTCGCCCTCCCACGCATCTGGCCTGGACCCCGGTTCTTGTATAAATAGATAAAAAATCTTTAAAAAAAAAAGGTCCCAGTTGATTAAAACAATGATGTTTGATCTCATTATTACTACATGTCTATTGTGGGTATTCTGGGGACTCTCCTTCAGATTATTTATACTCCAAGATGAAACTGATGGATGCTTATACTGAACATTTCTAGTCACTATGGCAGGCAGAGTGGGCCACTCACTCATTGGATATTGAAGTTTGGAGGGGAACTTTTCATTTTTTTTTTAAGATTTATTTTTTTATGCAGACAAGAACTGGGGTACAGGCCAGAGGTGCGGGGTGGGGGGGGGGTGAGAGGATTCACCAGAGACATAATAGGGAACAGAACAGGTGAATCTACTGAAATACACTGCTGAGGGGAGCAGCTGGTGAGACAGGAGAGGTCTGCTGCGCCATGTGGGTTGCTCCCTGGCCGGGGATCAAACTCATGCTGCAGTGGCTGCCGACAGCTTCATAGTGCTGTGACTTAAACCCTTGTGCCACCAGGGAGGCCCCGGGAACTTATAATTTCTATTCACATTTTGTTGTCCCAATAAGACATATGGACTCGCTCAACAAGAAGAAAGAGAGGAAGTGTGACTCTACTGTTTGCTCAGAAGAAGAATTTGAATATTGGGGAATATCTGACATCATCAAGGTGAATCCCTTTCCTTCTTTGCTTTTTGTGAGGGTCATAAGAGGGAAGAGATGAGGATATTTTACCTTGTAATAAACTTTCTATCTCTACTCTGTTCTAATATTTAACCTTGATGGAATACTTACTGTGTGCCAGCCACTGTCCTAACTTGACTCATTTAATAATCCTCATGACAACTGAAGGAGGTGGGAACTATTACTACTCCCATTTTACAACTGAGGGATAAAGATTTTAAGAAACTTGCTAGTGATTGGAGGAGCTGGGATTTAATCTCATATAGGATGATTTCAGATTCCACTGTATGGCCTTTTGGCTACCAACACAGTCTGCCTATTTGGAGAAAATGAACTCTATTTGAATGTGGATATGAGCAATGAAATGCTCAATGATGCCAGTAGTAGCTCACAGCATTCTCAGGGACTAAACCCTATAATCTTACAATCTCTATTTAAATCAACAGGGGTAAACTAATGCAGAGTTGCCAGTGGCCGAGTAGGCACCTTCATCTTTATGGAGCTAAGACAGCATCTTTACACTATTGTTAGCAGAGCCCCTGTCACCACCAGCAGATGATAAACAAAAGAAAGTAGATAAACAAAAGAAATATCTGTGTTTTAATAAACACAGATTTCTAAAGGTCTAAACTCATTACTATGTGCATGCAAGGAGAAGCATAATAAATTCTATAGGAAATCAATTATAGCAAAAATAAACATTCTTTAATTCAAAAAAACTGTCTAACCATGAGTTCTATTCAGGGAAGTTATCCAAAGTCATGCTATAAATGTTTAATGAATGGTCCTCTGAAAAAAGAAGAAAACCTGTTGTAGTGGTTGGCAATTCCCATTTCAATGTCAAGTGGCCAGTGTGATGTCACTAAATGCAGTGCTGGAAAGATACATTAGAATTGGCTCTTCAGGGCCAGTAGGGGCCAGTTTGTGCACACCAGTGACATTACATCGGAGAAAGAGGACTCGCTACAACTCAGATTTGTAAAAAATATGTCGTATTTGAAACAGCCTAACTGAATTGAATATATCATAGTATCGGAGCTGTGCAGAAGTGTATTAATTATTTTTGTTTGAAAATTCAGCAAAAATAATTCCTCTTCATACATATCCTACTAATTTCTTTTGTGCTGCTCTTTTGACTCACTTTCTGGAAAATTTACTGGAACTGCCAGAGAGCTGCCACTTCTAGGAATTTCAACTCTGAAAGAGAGAGAAAGACCAGGATGTGAGATTGTGGGAGTGGGGAGTGTTGCTGTGGCGGGGCTGGTGTGGAGCTGTGATCTGGGGCATGCCATTTACCTTGAAGAGATAAATAGGACCTCAATGTAAGGTCATCTATACTAAAAATGAGCCTCGCTTAGATCTCCCTGACAGTGTATGGTTTTAGTCCAGCCAGAGGGGATGGTGAGAAGACTATAAGGTAGAGCAACAGAAAGGGGACAGAAAATGGAGAAACAGGAAGAAAAAGACTGTGGGGAAGCTGGAAGAGAAAAATGGAGCTGAAAGAATTATGGAAAAACTTTTACTGAGATCCGTTAAACTTATTACGCAGCAAAAATTAAACTGAGTTAATTTTAAAGACCTAATTGGATTTATTAAATGATTCATGAATCAGACAGCATCTCATCTAGCAGATAGAGGGGTGCTCGGAAATGCTGTACAAAATAAAAGGTTTTTATGGGCAGAAAGAGGGCAAGATACAGGAAGAGGGAATTATTTCATATTTTCTCGTATTCCTTTGGGAAATGGAGATCACCTCCTTAGATCATTTCTTTAGACCAGGAAATTCCATAGTGCCCACTTAAGACTACATTCCTGGGGAGGTTGGAATGACAGGCTAAGTATTGAGTCTTCATGGGCTTAGCTCAAGTACCTCCATTTTGGGACTGTGGTTTTCATTTTTTTTTTTTCATTTTTTTTATTTTAACATTTATCAATTTTTTTTTACCTTTTTTAAGACAATATTTGCTTCCCCCCACCCCCTCAGATTGAGTCCCTATAGAATTTCCTTCCCCAAGGCACCCATGCACCATCATGTGGTTTTCATTTTTAACTGCCAGTGATTATGAGATTATGAGTGATTATATGAGATTTTGATTGTGATTAGGAAAAGCGCTTTATTTATGTCATCTAATTTAATTTCCATGTCAACTTCGTGAGACACATTATTTTCACAGATGAGGAAAATGAGCCTAGAGTACAATTTTTCATCTAAAGTCGCCCTTCTAGCCTGTGGCTGAGCTGTAGCCCTACACAGGTCTGAACAACTATAAATTCTGTGCTCTTTGGACCAAGCAGTGCTGCCTACATGGGCAGGAAATTTGAGAGGAATGTTAGATTAACACTGTCCCAGGAGGACTTTAGGACTGTGACTGTTAAGAATAATTCTTTGACAAATTTGTTGATCTTCTTTGCCTCTCTTTAGCTCTTCAAATTTTTAAATTTTAAGAGGCTCCAGTATGGAAAGAGTGATTTAAGCAGCCCTAATGGCAGAAATCATCTACCGGAATAAAGCATCCATCTCCAGAGCAATAAAAGCCTGGGGTTAGGTAACTTTGGCTCTGGATTGGAAGTGGCCCATTGGATTTCTCTGATGAACATTGGCAGAAAGTAGTTCTGCTGAGTCTGAACTTTAACATCAAAGTTGGGGAAAACTGGGCCTCCCCAGTGATGCAGGTGGTTGAGCGCCGCACTTTGAATCTGTCCGCAGCCTCTGCAGTGCGGGTTTGATCCTGGCTGGCCGGAGAGAAACCCATATGGCGAAGCAGACCTCTCTTGTCTCTCCCGCTCCTCCCCTCAGCAGTGTTCTTGGTCTGTCTGCCTTTTCCGCTCCCCGCTCTGTCTCTGGTGAATCTTCTCACCCTCCTGCGCATCTGGCTGTACCCCGGTTCTTGTATAAATAAATAAATCTTTAAAAAAAGATTAAAAAATAAAAGTTGGGGAAGACAGAAGAGAGAAGGGGCTGGAGAGAGAAAGATAATGATGTTAAAACAAGGGGCCCAATGTTTTAACTAGACCATACTATCAGAATACTGATGCTCAGTCTCTAAGTCTGGGTTAAAATCAAAATTTGAAACAGACATTTGCTTTAATCAATAAGTAAATATTGATTAAAAGGATCAGACTCCCTCAGTTCCCCACTTCTGGAATCTTGCTGCTTTGATAGGACAAATTGATAACTCTCTTGTGAAGGTTTCAGTTCTGATTTGTGAAATAGGAACTGAACCAAGTTCCTGTAAGAATCACCACCCTCAGGGAGTAGATGAAGATCGCAGTAGAGAAACTGCAGTGTATAGTGGCTCAAGGCAAGCACATTTTCCACTCAGGCAGCTTCTACTCAGGACATGAGGAGCCCTTAGTCAAAGCTCTGGGCGACTTCACAAGAGACCCCCTACTGAGCAGGAGGAACCAGATTCCATCAGGGAACAATTATTTTATTATACCAACAGGGGTGGACCTATGCCTCTGTCATATAGAGTAAGTGCCATGAACTTGAATTGCAGGCACCAAGCTGAGTGCACTTGCTGTTGGGTCATCTATATCACAAAGCTTGTTCTGCCTTTTCCATTCTGTGGGGAGGCAATAAAGCCAAATGAATCAGTGCTGGTACTGATATATGCACATCTCCTCTGTTCTTGCTCAATAGAATTAAAGGTTAAACATTTTCCTGGCTTGGAGAATGAACACACATTTGGGAGTCAAACAGACTCATGTTCAAATCCATTGTCCATCAACCACTAGCTGTTTGATAGTGGGGAAATCAGTTCATTTTTCTGAACTATTTCCTTGGCTGTGATATATTGATAACAGTAGATTCTATCTTCTAGGATTGTTGCAGAGATTTACTGGGGTCCTCCAAAGAGGATTTTTAGTAGACGGCCTAATATGTAGTAAGCATTCTATAAATTGAGCAGACATAATATCTCAGTAATTCTCCTAGGTTTCTAATGAATACAAATATTTGTTACTAGGTGGGGTCTGACTGAATAAATGTAGAAGTGAACATTACTTTCTCCAAGCGACTTATTTCTCTTCCACTTTATATTTATGACTTTCAGGTGAAGTCAGTAACTAGTTTTTGGAAGGCCTCCTCCCTGTCTATAGGAGTCTATCACCGAAAGTGTTAAATAGAGTCACAGAAAGTCAGCTGTTCCTTGGCTGTGTGACTTTGAGGATAGATGCTTCTGTTTTCTGAGTTTCAGTTCCCTAGTCTTTAGGAAGACTCAGATCGTAGGGAATTTGACATTCCTTTAGTCCCTCTAGTGGGAATATTTCTGTATGATTCTATGTTCTGTTTCTTGACACTGTGATTTTTTCCTCTTAGCATCTGTCTATGTCTTGAAGAATTTTGCTTTTTTCAGTCTTTCTTTCTCCAGGGTGAGGACCTACCTCTGTGTCAGCTATTAGCAGTTTCTTTCCACTGTCTGAGTTCAATTCCTTGGCACTAACTGATCATTTCTGTATGAGTAATTCTTTTGCTGTGTGGTGTCCTCTAGTTCCCTCTACTTGCTCCTCTCTCCTCACACTCTGTGGGGATGTTTACTTATTTGGGGGGTTAAATAAGCCTAAGTAGTATATTTGTTGTAGTAGTAAATGAGATAAGCAGGGTGTTTTGTCTTCCATTTAAGTTGCTTATTAAATTTTGTATAACCTCTTTCAATGAAGACCAAAGGAAGAAATTCTGCAGATGACAGTATCAGAGACAGGTGTTTTATTTATTTATTATTTTTAAAAAAGATTTATTTTATTTATTTATGCATACAAGAAGTGGGGTATAGGCCAGAGGTATGGGGGGATGAGAGGATTCACCAGAGACAGAGCAGGGAGCAGAATAGGTGGATCCTATTAGCAGAATAGGTGGATCCTCAAATACACTGTGAGGGGAGCAGCAGGTGAGACAGGAGAGGTCTGCTTTGCATTGTAGACTAGCTCCCTGGCCAGGAATAAAACTCATGCCCTGCAGCAGTGGCTGGTGAGAGCTTCATTGCACTGAGACTTTAACCCTTGTGCCACCAGGGAAGCCCAGGGATAGGTGTTTTATTGCTCTTAGCAGTGTATTTCAGTGCATCTGCCTGTTCTATTCCCCACTCTCTCTGGTGAATTCTCTCACCCCCCACACCTGTGGCTTACACCCAAGTTCTTGTATGCAAAAGTAAATAAGTCTTAAAAAAAAAAAAAAGGAGATAGAGAATGTATGGTCACTATGATTTACTTAACTGTGTCTTTTTTTTTTTGCTTTTTTTGCTTTGGTAACTGAAAAGCTGAGAGTCGATTTTTTTTTTTAAAGACTTATTTATTTATTTATACATGCACTGGGTACAGTCAGAAGCACGGGAGTGTGAGAGAATTCACCAGAGCCAGAGCTGGGAACAAAACAGGCAGACTGACGAAATACACTGCTGAGGGGAGCAGCAAGCGCGGCAGGAGAGGTCTGTGCACCATGTGGGACCCTCCCCAGTGGCCGGGGATCAAACCAGCGCTGCAGAGACTGTGGGTAGCTTCACAGGCCAGCACTCAACCTCTGAGCCACCAGGGGAGTCCCTGAGAGTCGATTTTGAGTTTCTCTTGTAAGATTTTGTGGCAGGAATTTTGTGTCTTAATTACTAGTCTGAGTTCATTATTCTCTTATTAAAATTTCTCACTTACTCTAAAAAAAATTCTGTTAAATTTTGAAAGTTATTCCATTCCTTTTAGAACAGGGTGAGGTCAGATAACTAAATGAATAAATTCTGTGCCTTTAGTATAGTTGAATGCTTGGCCCAACCTCAGAGTAAAAGTCAAAAAAGGCTTCCTGGAGGAATGGGTGTTGAGGTAGTCACATATCAACTATTATGCAGTTCAGCTAATCATGAAGTCTCCAGGTATCTACTGATTTTAGATAGGAAGGTGTAGGGATGAAAGTGAAATATAGAAAACCTCATAATCTATATTAGAGTTTGAAACATTTGGTATATGATATAGCCTAATGATGGAGCAAAACCCCATTATATTTGCCTCCACACTCAAGGGGAGGAGATTATAGGTTCTGTCTAACCACAGGTAGTTAATGTGTTTAACATCACATCTTGTCTCAAAAGTAAGAGCTTTGTTATGCTATGTGGGACCCTTGCTGGCCGGCTGGCCAGGATTAAACAGGTGCTGCAGAGGCAGAGGCTGCAAACAGCTTCACAGCTAGGCGCTCAACTGCCTGCGCCACCAGGGGAGGCCTAGTCTGCCTGTTCTGTTTTCCTGCTCTGTCTCTGGTGAATCCTCTCACCCTCCCACACATCTGGCCTGTACCCTCGTTCTTGTATAAATAAATAAATAAAATAATTAATCTTTTTTTAAAAAAAGGTAAGAACTTTGTTTCTATGCCTCTGGCCCTTCTTTTGATTACCATTACCATGTTATGACCTCAGGGCATCACTGAGAGTGAGAAGCATATCAAAAGTTTTCCTTACCAATTCTGTGACCTTTAACTCCATGAACTTTGCAACTCTGACTTTGACCTTAAGATCTAGCAATTCTTTGCAGATCTGTCTCACTTTCCAAAATCAATCCATTGCCTTTATTGCTCTTGGACACCTACCTGGCCCTCATCAGCAATAATACCACCTCTACCTGCTAACACTTTGCCTGCCAACAACCCATTTTACTCTGTTGCTCTTTCTCTATTATAAAAGTAATGGATGCATTTTAATAATCTATCTTCATGGAAACAGAAAAAAAATAGTGCTCAAAAAAGATAATGTTTGCTATAGATTGATTGGCAAGGTATTAACTGTTTTGTCAGGGCCTTGCCATATGCATATACCCAAGTGGGTTTCCAGCAACAGAATCCACTTCAAAGCATCCTTTCTTGGTAAGAGCAGCAGGATACGCTCTAGGTGTGGGGACTTTCTTTGCTTCCAGTGACTGTCTATGAGTGTCTCCTCTCCACCAAGGCCTATGAGGCCCCCAGGGTGGAGGCAGTAGAGTCATCATAAGTCTTCCCTGATGCTAAACCTACAGAATCCAGCTTTATCCAGAGACAGTAGTTAGGCCTGTCACTTTTTTTTTTTTAAAGATTTATTTGTTTATTTATACAAGCACTGGGTACAGTCAGAAGCGCGGGAGGGCGAGAGAATTCACCAGAGCCAGAGTGGGGAGCAGAGCAGGCAGAAGGACCGAAGTACACTGCTGAGGGGAGCAGCGGGCGGCAGGAGAGGTCTGCGCGCCATGTGGGACCCTCCTCCGGTGGCTGGAGAGCAGCTGGGGATTGAACCGGTGCTGCAGAGGCTGCAGGCAGCTTCGCAACCCAGCACTCAATCGCTGCGCCATCATCACTTTTTAGTGATGATTCAAGTATCAGACTAAAAGAATTTTAAAATTAACTTTTAATTATAAAAGTATAATTATAATTAACTTATAATTGTTATCATGTCTACAACATGATATACTGTTTATATATATTGTGAAACAATCACCATAATAGGACTAGCTTATCTCCATCAACATACATAAACATTACTTAAACACTTTTTTCCCCTTGTAAGAGAACTTTTAAGATCTGTGCTTTTAGCAAATTTCATTATGCAAAACAGTATCAACTATAGTCACAATGCTGTGTATTACATCCCCATGACTTATTTATTTTATAAGTTCGTACCTTTGACTCCCTTTAATCATTGCTACCCCCATCTCTCTCCTACTTCTGTCAATGACCAATCTTTGATTTGCATCTATGAGATGAGTTTTTAAAAATTCTGTTTGTTTGTAGATTCTACACGTAAGTAAGATCATACAGTATTTGTCTTACTCTTTCTGATATTTTTCACTTGGCATATGCACTTAGTTTCATCCATGTTGTTACAAATGTTACAAATCTCTCTCTCTCGCTCTCTCTCAAAATAATGCAAATCCTCTAACAGTGGGAATTTTCAACACCACTTTGTTTTGTTTCAAGTTCATAGAACCTCTAGGACATCAGCTAGACTCCCAGAAATCTATAAACTGCTAGTGTCATTGGGTGATCATTTTCAGATCCGGAAGTTCACTGGGGATATGGCTCACAACAGTTCCAGGATATCTGAAGGCAGAAAGCTGGTTCAGGCCACATATTCCAAAAGAGCTATTACAAAATCTCAGTGTCCTGCTTGCTTCCCCAAACTCATAGTCCTTAAATATACTATTGTTGAGAGTTTGTCACATGGCTCCGTTTATATATGAAGGGAGATGGGAAACTCAGTTCACCCACTGTGTGCCTAGAAGAGTAACCAGATTTGTGAGCAGCTAGATGTCTTAGTCACTGTTTAGAAAATATAGCAGTGTCACCCCCCTTGTATAGCTGAAATAAGCCTTCTAAATATCTGATAACATAAGGTCTAAATAAAAATCATAAAACAATTTAGTAAAAGATCAAGGAATTTTAGTTACAGAACATAAACTAAAAAGTCTGAAATTATAGTTATTACCTATTTCTCAGAGGGAGAAAACCAAAATGAAATAGATAAAACATTGACCTCAGTCAAATTTGATTTCTACCTTTGGTTAATATTCCATGATAAGAGAAATTGACAACATGAGTTTGAGCTACCCCCAGAGACTGAGAGGTAGGTACCAAGTGGTTAGTCACCCAAAGTTCTAAAGAAAGAAGATGCTGGACCTCCCTGGTGGTGTAAGGGGTTAAGCATAGCACTATAAAGCTGTCCACAGCCTCTGCGGCACGAGTTCGATCCCCAGCTGGCCAGGGATCTACAGATGTGGTGTGCCAGACCTCTCCTGCCTTGCCTGCTGCTCCCCTCAGCAGTGTACTTCGGTCAGCCTGCCTGTTCCGTTCTGGTGAATCCTCTCACCTCCCTCCCCCACATTCTGGCCTATATGTATGCTTTTGTATGCATAAGTAAATAAATCTTTAAAAAAATAAAGAAGATGCTTTCCTTTAAAAAAATAAATCTTTAAAAAAATAAAGAAAGAAGATGCTTTCCTTTGTCCAGTTGATAACAAACCTTAAGTAGACCTTAAGTGTGAAGACCTTGTTAAGAGAATTATCTGATGAACTTGGGACTTTCCTAGAAGATAAAGTATTTCTTTCTTTTAAATTCCCATATAACTAATGAACAGAAAAGTGAATATTTATTGAAAGCTTACTTTGGGCCTGGTTTTTACCCTGTGTTGTCTCATTTTTCTTCATGGTAACCTGAGGAGGTGGGCACTACTAACCTTACTTTACAAGTGAACTGAGAAGTTAAGGAAGTCTCCAAAGTCACGTGGCTACTGAACGGGACAGCTGCTATATGGACCATCAGAGTCCATGCACTAAGCCACTGCTTAGAAACTGTCAACAACTGTCTTGGGCTTTACATGAATTCTTATTAGAGATCATAAAACAGTAATAGCATGAGATCTGCTTTATATTATTGCAAGGTGGTGGGGAAAAGTAGGTGGGTAAATGGACAAAAAGTATGGTCATATATTGAGTATTAGTGAAGCTGGGAGATGCCATTTGCAGGTTATGCCATTATTTACTTTTGTTTATATGTAAAATTTTACAAAATACAAGGAAGATGGACACCTAGACATCCAGTTATATGTTTTAAGTTAAAATGAGCCTTTCAGGTTTGACAAATGAAGAGGAATTCCAGCAATTCATGTGTGACCTTTCTGACACCCCATGCCTTTAGTCTAACTGCTCCAGCTAGAATTTTGTGCTCAGTGGAAAACAGTGTGGTGTGTTAGTGGTTGCCAGTCACCTTCCTTGTATTTCTCTTAAAGATAGTGACCGCATTTGCTTTTTTCAAATATCATGGCATTTCTTCTGGTTTCCATATATGTTGAGAGCCACACAGTCTCTGCCCTTTCTATTTGAAAACCTCAGCAGGTTTTCCTGTTCCTTACAGTTAGGCAATGGAGTTTCTCAGGAACACACAAAACACCCTGAAAGATAAGGGTCAGAGAGCAGGGGGCCTCGGATATGATGGATTTAAAGAGCCAAGGCAGACAGTGGCTGTTATTTAGAGACCAGAAACCAGTGTGAAAGTGGGAATTGAAAAAGGAGATTGCAGAGATATTAGTTAAGCTATTTAAGGGGGAAAGAGTCCAAAGAACATTGTAAAGGATAAAAATGTGGCCATTTATATCTTCATTAAGGAGCTTATTAATTAGAGTTGAGCTGTTAATGGTTTATAGTTCCCTGGGACTGGGATGAGCCTCTAAGAGGTGCCCAGCCAGAGAACAGCTCGTCTGGATAATTACCATGGCTTGCCTTGGGGTTTGCCCCTGCCTCATGGAGAACTTAATATTTGGCAGCTAGGTGAACTGGCCTGGGCTGCTCTGCCCATCAGACAGGGCAAATTCCCCAGCTCTTGGCCAGTTGCCATAGTCGACTCCTCCCTTTTATTGGAAGTAAAAGACAAGCTAAATAGTCTTGCTTGGCAGTGACCTAGGACATCTGAGAGCTCCTTTTCCGATGTGTGCAATGTTCTCATTCATACAAACTCTGTCTCTAAACCACAGTGAGGCACCAGGCACCTTTTCCTCTGGTGCCAGCAGCAAAGAGTGAGCTGGTGTTGGTGACAGAATGCAGCCTCCTCCTCTGATCCACTCCCTTTTGTTTCTCATTCTTGGTTGTGACTCTTATTTATCATTCCACACCTATATTTTGGGCTTGATGATTTTATTTTCATTGGATGCTGACTCTTCAGTTCTGCCTTAAGGAGAAAAAAAGAACCAGCCAGGACTGGTAGGAAGATGATATCAATATGGGAAGTTGCTGGATAAAAAACAAAAATAAAATGATTAAGAAAGGTCAGGCCATGCTTTGAAATGGAGAGTGTGTGTCCTATTTAAAGACAATCAAATCACAATTTCTAAATAAGCCCTGACCAGCACAAATAATATATACAATTGGGTGGATTTATTTTGTGGGCATACAGTTTGGAGCTGCTGGCATTGACTGTGACTTTTGGGACCCTACATTTTTGTGGAATGTCATCTGGGCCTACCTAACTCATAGAGGGTATGGGTGGGGTGTCTGTGGTTCAGATCTGGGCAGGGAGCATCCTGTAAGAAGCATGCACAGATCCCCTTCTCTCATTCCTGATCCTAATGCCTATGTGAGACACAACATTTCTTGCCACACTGGACTAATCCTTAATTGCAAATTAATCCTTAATTTGGCACAAAGGCCAAATCCTTAATCTGGCACACTGGCCAAATCCTTAATCCTTATTATGTTTTTAGTGCTTAAGTCTTACTACCTTACCGTTCACATTTCCTCTCCTTTATTTTCAGGTCTTTCTTCTTCCCCTGTGAAAAGACAGCTGCTTTGGTAATTTCTGGACTCTAGTGATTAGATACACTAATCTACACTAAAGTGCTAAAGGCTTAAAGTTATACTTATTTCAGAATTTGTTGATATAGCTCATGAACAATTAAATCTCATGAAGGAATCCTCTGTAATAATAGATTTCCATGTATTTTTGTCCTGGGGTAGTGAATATATTTTGGAAAGTTTGTACAAGTCAGGTGGTAGATTCTGCTGATTTCCTTTCCTCCACTTCCATTTTCACTTAGCCTTACATTGTGGAGCAGTTAGAAAACTAAAGCATACATTTCCAAAAGTTCTGTATAACTCTGGATATGAAATAGATTTTTCCAGTTAGACATATTTGTGCCCAAATATAGAGATTGGAAGATAGTGTTACAGAGCAGGGAGAGGGGCACCCCAGACCCTGCAAACCTGCCTACTCTAAAAGGTTCTGCCATCCGCCGCATCAACACAAAACAAGAATTTAATGAAAAGGAACTTTAATACAATTAGTAACCATTACAGAAAAGGCAAAGTGGGTAAAAGTCCACCCAAGCAGGATTGGCCCAGAAAGCCTGCCACAAGTCTAAAGCATCTTGCAGTGGGGACCCACAGAAAAGGATCAGAAACAACCAGACAAGTCTGGAGGAAAAGAGAAAAATCAAAATCAAGACAAAAACTGCCATTGTCATCTCCCCACAGGTCTCTCACCCACATCTGTATCAACCTGTCCACGACCAAAAGGCAAGCGCAGTTTCTTCACATGTCTCTCAGCTCCATGTGCCTCCTCCAGGGCTCCTTCTGGCTCTCAATCCTGCTTCCTTCCTTCCTCAGTCTCCTCTGCAGCTTCTTCTCTCTCTGTTCAGCTCCACCCTCCTTTTGGGTGGGGCAGGAAACCTGGAACCTCCCCATTTCCTGGGGACCATCCTGTTACAAGAGGTATAGGCTACTTTTCTGCTTTTCTTATCTGTTTCTGTTGGCAAGCAAGGAGGAGAAATGTCAGTTGTTACATCAGTATTCATCAGTGTCTAATCTCTAGCTTCCAGAGTATTGAAAGGCTGATATAGCAATGATATCTTATTGATTCTGTTCCTTGATTCTTAGATACAGCTGAATGTGATTTTGTGTTGATATATCCAGGGGCAACCTCAGAGTGGGTCAGTTTGATTGTTCTGGGAGTAATTCTTGGAGGCCCATCTGAGAACTTGTTTCTTTAGCCCTTTGTCAATTGTGTAAACTTGCAATTCCCTTTATTAAGTCCCTTCCTACTCAAAATACCCAGAGTGCTTTATACTTTCTATGTTGAATTTTGACTGTTAGATTTTTCAAGTGATTTTAAACTTACTCTTACACCTACTCCTGTTCCTAGAATTTGACTTCTAAGTATGAAATGAAAATAAAAATGGAAAAAAAGTGTTCTTTTAAAGAGAAGATCATGCAAGTGTGGGGACTAAGTGTCACAACTGTGACATTGTCTCGCATCTGACTCCTCAGTAATTCATTTTTACTATGCCACATATGTGTTATCAGACAACATATGTTTTCCCTGCTATGAATGTTGCTAGTGTCTTGTAGAGGGTTTAGGTCATCAGAAATTGTATTGACAGCCAGCTTTGTTTTGTTTTTTAATTTTTAAAATTATCATTGTGCTAAAGGGCAGATGTGGGTAGCTTAAATAGCTGATGGTTATGTGTGTTTGCTTATTACCCGGAGCCTTTGTTAATTGTTGAGTCGATCAGTGAGGATAATGTAGTCATCTTTCCCAGTGAGGAATGTAGTTTGGTGTGGGAATAATTGAATTGGTAATGGGAAGGTGGAAGTGTTGTTTTGTGTTGAAATATTCATTTCTCCCATAACTGTTGAGTAAATGTAGCCATTAGTGTATGCATACAATCTTCCTTAATCCTCTGAGCATTCTAGCAGCAAGTAGACACTTCCTGCTGAGAAACATATTTGAGTGAGATGAGCATTTTTAAAAGGAGTATGAATCTGTTTGCCATCTGGGGAGGTAAGAATTATTCTTCTGTGTGCAGCATGAATTCAGGTGACTTCAAGAGGGAGGGAGTAAAGATGTTGCTCTAAATTTTGACTGCCTACTGAGTCTAGCTTTTCTTGTAGCAGCTGCAGCGGAAGATACCCTGGTCAAACAATAGCTTAAAAGCACAACATCATGGAAGTTGGGGTCTTTTGTATTGTCATTCTTTCCAAGTTGGCCCTGTAACCAATTTTAGTTTTCTATAGATGTTATTTCTTAAATGTGTGGTTTTCTGATTGCACATGGCCTTGCCCTACATTCTCTATACTTTTATTTAATTAGGACTCATGTAAATGATGATTTTTGTGCATGACATATTAACTCCATCCTTATAATAAAATTTAAAGGTAGGTACTATTATTTCCCCCATTTTATAGTTGGAAAAATGAAGGACCAGAGAGATCAAGGAAGATACCCATGGTCACACAGCTAGTAAACCAGGATTAAAAACATTACTGGTTTCAGAATCTCTGCTCTGAGCCTCTGTGCACTGAAGGCTCATCTTTATCTTCATTTCAGAGAACCCGCCATCTTGCCTTCTTACCAAACCAGGGATGAAACATTTTATACAGATTGCTTGCGTCCAGTCAAGGGAGTTAGGAGACTGAAATCTAACTTGTCTGTGTGTTCTGGTATATGCAATCAGCCACCATGCAGAATCTGATTTGGACTAAGGTGCTTTATGGGGTAGCAGTCATTCTCTGAGCTTACTACTCCACCCACACACTGGAACCCAAGCTGTCCTATCCTCTTCTAGTACCTGATAGCATTAGTGACTTCCCAAACATGGGCAAAACTATGTCATGATGAAATGTATGAAACTGCTGTTAATATCTGTTCATCACTGCACAAAAGCCTATATATAATATACTTGCAGGTGGTTTTAGTTTCTCTTGCCTATACCACAGAATCAATATTTAAACCCTTTCATAATTTTCATTGCCTTTTTCTGGGAATCCTTTGAAGTACTCTAGGTCCTCTTAATTATAAAATTGCCTAAGAATGTAAAGCAAAGTCACCATAAAAGTTAAATTAAAAAAGTTAAACTAAAGTATTAATTAAACTATGGAACCCAACTGGCTTTTATAGCATGGTTTCTATAGGAAAGGATGTTCTGAATTTCATTTTAGGATCCCTAGAGAGCATTTTACCTCTAACCTAAGGGGTTGAGAATGTAAAGGGACTGGTGCTGACAATGAGGAAGTGGCTGTTTATGTGACTTGGCCATCTGCAGCTGGGTGTTCGTAGCCTGGTGCACTTCTTCTGAATGACTTCCCAGATCCTCTCTTGGCATCTTCCAGTTCACTCTTGACATATGCAGGCAGACTAATCTTTAAGGATACAACTGTGACATTGACACACTCTTTAAATCTTTGCATGGCTTCTAATTGCTATTAGGGTAAGACCCTTAACATGGCCTATGACATGATCTGGCAGCTCTCCATCTTTTCAGCTGCATTTGTTTTTAAATATTTATTTTTTTATTTATGCATATAAGAGCTGGGGTACAGGCCAAAGGTGTGGGGGGATGAGAGGATTCACAAGAAACAGAGTGGGGAACAGAACAGGCAGACTGACTGAAACACACTGCTGAGGGGAGCAGTGGGCATGACAGAAGAGGTCTGCCTTGCCATATGGGTTGCTCCCTGGCTGGCCGGGGATCGAACTCGTGCTGCAGAGGCTGCAGATAGCTTTATAGGTTGTGTCTTAACCTCTTGCGCCACCAGGGAGGCCCATACATATAAATTTTTTAACAGTTAACTTGACTCAAGAGCCACATAAAATTCATTACTTGGCGAGACAGGAGAGGTCTGCTGTGCCATGTCGGTCAGCTCCCTGGCTGGGGATTGAACTCTTACTGCAGTGGCTGCGGATTGCTTCATAACGCTAATGCTTAACCCCTTGTGCCACCAGGGAAGGCCCTAAGCTGCATCTTGATTTGTTCTCCTCCTCTTGTCTAGTGGCCACATTGGTTTCCTTTTAGTACTTCGAAAGTTCTAAGTATTCTCCCAATGTAGTTTCTACATATGTGCTTTGCTGAAATGCTCTACTCCTCACCTTGCCAACTGCCACTGATCCTTCAGATTTTCAACATAAATGTGACTTTTGTAGGAAAAAAAACTAATGTGCTGAAGATGTTATGTAGCTTTCCTTTGTAGCACTTCTTACACATTCAAATGAAATACATTTAATGTCTCTTTTCCTGGGCAGATTGTAACCTTTATCAGGAAGGGGCCATGTCTACCTTATTTTTTCCTTCTGGCATCTAATAAGTGTTAAATAAATATTTGCTGAACGAATAAATGAGTAAATGAATGAATGAATTAACCAGTTTAATTTGCATACATGACTGTTTTCTTTCTCCTCCCAGACTTAAACTTTCCTGTAGGCAGGGATCATGTCTTTACTCATTTTTATAGAACTGACATTGTCTAGTACAGGGTTTTACAATTGGTAAGTCTCCATTCTATAAAGAGTTGCTGGATAACAAATGGAGCTGCCACGCTCAGATTAATTAGTTAGGGTATGGAAAATGGAGAAAATTTAAGATGAAATATGTTGGGTCATTCTGATGAAAGAGTGCAGTCTGATGTTTCAAACTACAGTGATATACTGGATTTTGCTGGTGTCCGATGATCAACAAATTGGTAGATTATGTCCTATATTGAGCTTTCTATTTTCAAACTGCTTAGTTGTTTAACTGATAATTTTTGTTTCCACTAAAAGTGAGTGGTTAGCATAGATAAAGATCCTGGACATCGACTAGTAACAACTGCTCATTATATTTTGCCTTTTTCCTGAGAGTAACTGGTATTTTTCATCAACTTGTTAAGAAGCCAAGGACCACCTGTAATAGGTAACAAATTAACTATGTTTGATGATGAAAACCAAATGTCTCAGGTTTTATCTTTTAATTTATTGATTTTCAGTAGGGAGCAGTTTTTACGACTGCAGACCATACATATACTTGTTATCACCACAGCTATCCATCTTCGATTCTTTCAAATGGAAAAAAGCAGGACAGGATTCTGAGCCTCTTGTTTAGAGGGCAGCAAATCAATCCGCCTCCTATGCCTACTGATTCTGACTTAAATTAGTGAAGTCCTACTCTGTATCTACTTTTCCATCCTTTCTACATTTAAAGACATTCTCTGCTGTGCAGTGAAGAAAGACAAGAAAGCAGAAAAATAATGGGAATAGATTTTTTCTTGCTCTAAATTATCATCATCATTAACTTCATTTTCAATGCCATCTTGGCAGATTGTACTTTCAAAGGCCTTTCACGTGTTTGTCTCATATGCTTCTATTCCAATCAGTGCTCAATTTATAGCTGAAAAATCTTGGGTTTATAGAGGTCAAATGACATCATAATGCTAGATAATGATACTGGCTTTGTTTGCCAAGACTTTTCTGGATGTAAGGGACAAAACTCAATTTGAATTAGTTACTAGCTTAAAAGAACAGGAATATATTGCAAGGAGTTTGGGGCTTTTCACAGAATGGAAGGAAGAATTAAAGGAGATTGTCAATTCTAGAGCCCTTCAGAATGGCAACCAGAACCCTGAAGCCGGCAGGAATTTCTCAGGCCATCTCATAGCTTTGTATTTCGGGTTATTTGGTATCATTGGGCCAACCCCCTCCCCCCTGCCCCTGTGGAGTAGGAGACATGGCTTTTACACAAGTGGACTGTGTGCAGTATACAGTTGTGTTCTAAGAGTCCTAAATCATGGCATATACATCAAAGGATTTAAATGTTCATTATGGAACATTTCCAGCAGATGGCACTCAAGTGTCTTTTCTAACAAAAATCAGTAAAATAACATTTTTCTTTTTTTAATATATATTTTTATAGTTTATTCTATTTTATATAATTCTTACATAATTTTTCATTTTTGCACAATGTATGCATTTTCATTTTGGTTATATTCCCTGTACATTACCCACCCCCATTATTTCGGCCCTAATCCCTCCTCTCCTCCCCCCCATTTGTGTGTCTCTGGTTTATGGTTGCTTATTGATTTTGATTTTTTCTTTATTATAATTAGTCTTTTTCCTGGTCCCTTATTTAGGTTTTCTAAATTCCTGCTATGAGTGAGATCATCCGATATTTTTCTTTTTCTTTCTGGCTTACTTTGCTGAGCATGATCCCTTCCAGCGCCATCCATATTGCTGCAAATTGCATGAGTTTATCTTTTTTGATTGCTGAGTAATATTCCATGGTGTATATGGACCACATCTTCTTGATCCAGTCATCTATTTTGGGGCATTTGGGCTGTTTCCAAAGCTTAGCTATTGTAAATAGTGCTGCTATAAACATAGGGGTGCAGGTGCCCTTTGGAATTACTGTTTCTGTGTTCTTTGGGTAAATACCTAGGAGTGGAATTGCTGGATCATATGGAAGCTCTATCTTCAGTAGGTTGAGGAATCTCCACACAGCTTTCCATAGTTGTTGGACCAGTTTGCACTCCCACCAGCAGTGCAGGAGAGTTCCTTTTTCTCCACATCCTTGCCAACATTTGTTGTTGCTAGTTTATTTAATATGTGCCATTCTCACTGGTGTAAGATGGTATCTCATTGTAGTTTTGATTTGCATTTCCCTGATTACAAGTGATGTTGAACATTTTTTTCATATGCCTGTTGGTCATTTGCATTTCAAGAGGTTCTATTTACACAAATGTGCCTTAAGAGGTACTAGGGACCTTGTCTTCAAACATCTCTGAGACTATGTTCTTCCTGATTACAACCAAAGAAGGAAATAAATCTGCCTCTCCCCCCCACCCCCCACTAACTCCAGCAGAAAAAACCTAGACAACAAATTTGATGGATCTGGCTTAGGTCCATCTTGCGTCAGTTTCTATGGCTTGGCGTAAGGTTTCATATTTTGAGACCTCAGGCATTACAGTCCTTCCTGTGGTTGCCCTGTGTGTATACATTTGCCTACATTCTTCTCCCCATCTAAATATCGAATTCCAGTTTCTGCCTACATGTCGCAACTCCATATCCTAAAAATATACTCCCTTCTCCTTTGTGAGGGATTCCAAAGTATCCTGCTGCCTTCTCTAACAGGGTTAGTCACATCAGATATGGCCCCTCAAGACTCTGAAACCTAGGGGCTTAGGACTAACAGAATGGCTTCCAACCTGCTCATGATACAACAATAGAGGAAAAAAAGATCTGCCACAATTAGAATTCCTGTTTGGAAGATAGCAAAAAAGGATAACATAAGTGGAACAACTCCAGAGAATAGGCCATAGTCTACTCAATAGGACCAACAATGCATATCCATTTTGATGCACTATACTGGCTATTATTAGATCTCTGACACTCTGTCCCCAGGATGCTTGGCTTCATCATTTCCTTCCAGGGCCACAGTAGATAGAGAGACAGCCCATGGAAGGTTCTATTCTTCTAGAATCCCAGTTGTTATCATTATGGTTATATGGACGAGGGAATTACTTTAGAGTTGGAGCTATTATAGAATCCTCATTAGGAGTCTCTCTAGCAAAGCACCTCTTTTAAGGAGCTAGCTAGTTGTTAATGTTGAATTCATTTTGATGGGCTCTGTTGACATATAACTGACCAGAAATTGTTTTGAGTCATAGCTGACTCTGCACTCTGCCATTGAAATTTATTTCTTTGAGAAACATACCCATATGTTTGACTTCTTATGGTTTCTGTTTAATAACTTCTCTCTTGGCCCCTGCCTCAGGGCAGCTGAAGCAATAGCCTGAGTTGGTAAAACAGAGTTGAACTGCCCTCTGGCCCTGGACTGTCTCCCAATTATTTGCACTTTATGATGGGAAAGATTGCTACCCTCTCTCAGGGGGCTGTGCACAGCAGAGGTTGTTTAGGAGAAGCCTAGGCGGTCAGACTTTTTTCATCTCTAGGTCACTCCTGTGTATCCCCTCTCCTTGTTGGTGAAATAGCTTCACTGTGGCATAGAGAATTCATCTTTAACAGTTTTGCAGGTGGCCTGGTTTCTGACCCTCAATAGCTTTGGATCACTAGCTCCACACAGAAAGGGTCTCTGTTTTACATGGTATATCTATACTTTTATTTCCTATCTACTTTAAGAAATGCCATCTGGGACTAAGTCTTACTTTCTGTTTGAAAGACTTTACTGAAGGCCATAAGAAATATCCAACATGCTGTTATTTATTAACATTGTTTCACCAAGCCACCACAATGTTGTAGTCTGCCTGTCAAGATACTACAAGTAATAGTTAATATCTACTTTGCTTTCATTTAAAAAGGATTACTCTTTGCCCAGCTAGGAATGGTGTAACTCTCATTGCCTCTACCTTGTATCATCTAAGTCCATTCTGCTTGTTTTATTTATCTTTATTACTCGGCTTTCTAGTGCTAATATCTGTATTAGTAAACGTTGTATTGTGAAGAATAAAAACTCAAGTGTAACTAGATTAAGAAAATAAGGGGAAGGTGGGAATTATTGGAAGGATCTAGAATAACTCACGTAAGAGTGAACGAGGAGAGGCAGCTCTGGAAAATTCTATGACTAGAACTGGGGAATTGACTCCTATATCTCCTATTCCATATTCTTTATGTGTGTTGGCTTCATTTGCTCAGATTCTTCCACAGGAAGCACCTCACAATCAAAGCTGGAAGGAGAATTCATTTTTTCTGCTCCTGGAGAAAATTGCTGGAGATGGGCTTTGCTTAGTCTACTTCTCAGGTATGGGGAACTCTGATATCCTATGAAGTGACAGCTGCTGAATTCTTGGTTAGAATCTTATTTTGTTTTTGTAATGGTCAGAATTAAATACCCCAGTATTTTCAAAGCCATCTGAGAAACTGATTTCCTTTTAATAGTAAAAATCAAAGTTATTATCCATTATTTACAGAGACAACCAACTTTCCTCTCAAGATAGTTGAAATTTTTCTTGCTGATGCCTGCTTTCCAGCTTTGGAAAAACAGTCATGTTCTGCCCAAATTATGCTTTTGATGAATGTGGTCCCTGGATATTCAGCTGGGATGGTGATGTACAGAGACAGCAATTGAAATAGCCAATCACAGGAGCCACTAAATCATGCCCAAGTGCAGGTGTGTGATTAACAGCAGGTGCTGAAGATGTCAGAGCTGGTAAATTGGTGTCTTCCTTTCTTCTCACCTTAGTGATGCTTTAAGTTTCTCTGGAACTGAAATTTCTATAGAAAGATAAACTTTGTCACAAACAGCTGTTCACTGGATACTTAGAATAGACAGCTTTGTATGGGGAATAAAATATTTCCTGTCTTCTTGCTTGACTGTAAAGCCCTTGGGATCAGGGAGCAGAGTTTATACTTTATAGACTCACTTCCTGGATCAGTTTTGTGTCCACACGGGATGTTTAGCCAGAGTTGGGGGGTTATTTATCATGAAGGCATGAAAGAAGTGCCATGTTGGCAGCAATGTTTTTTTAAAAAACTATATAGAAAAGTCTCTCCAGTGTCAGGTGAGTGGAGAACTATGGCTGTGGAATAAGCCTTGATTTTATTTATTTATTTATTTTTTTTTTAAATTTATTTTTATTTATTTATACAAGCACCGGGTACAGTCAGAAGCGCGGGAGGGTGAGAGAATTCACCAGAGCCAGAGTGGGGAGCAGAGCAGGCAGAAGGACCGAAGTACACTGCAGAGGGGAGCAGCGGGCGGCAGGAGGGGTCTGCGCGCCATGTGGGACCCTCCTCTGGTGGCCGGGGAGCAGCCGGGATCGAACCAGCGCTGCAGAGGCTGCGGGCAGCTTCGCAACCCAGCGCTCAACCGCTGCGCCACCGGGGAGGCCCTAAGCCTTGATTTTATATAAGTCAGTAAGCATCTGGATTCTGGTAATTTTTACCTTGACTAATTTTTGGAGCAAGTATATTAAATCAATAAGCATATGATTAAGTGTCTATTATATGCCAGGACTTGGATGTAACTGTGAAGCTGATAAAGTCTCTTCTTTCATGGAACTTTTATTCTAGTGGGACAACACAGAATACAAACTAGAGCCTAGAGTCCTATGATGCAAGCCTTTCAGGATAGGGAGGAAAGGGGTAAGATGCATGGGAGTTAGGAAGGTAGGTTCTGGAATAAGAAATCTGAGTGTGAACCTCAACCTCTTGCACTTACTGTTTGTCCTAAGGAAAAGTTATGTACCTCTCTGAGAATTAGTTTTTTCATTTGAAAGATAAAGTTGTAAATATTAAGCTAAAAAATATGAAATTCACAAAGTATTTATTATAGTGTTTTTTGACCATTGTCCTCTGGGTTGTGACAAAGTCATTTGAAATGTATTTTCTAGAAAGTTCTAAATTTCTATTTTTTTGTGTGGTCCAATTTTCTTTCTTTCTTTGTTAAAAAAAGAAGAAAAGAAAAAGAAAGAAATCTTTCTGATTACTTTCCAGGTTCCAAAGACTTTCAGTGAAATAGAAGATGGATAATTGTCATTTCTATTTAACTTTGCAGTCTTCTGAGCTGAGTGTCTTTAAATAAGAGGAAACAGTCATAAATCTCTAAAGTTCAAAATCCATTACCCAGGGATATGGTTAATGTCTCCCATCTTGAAGTGTAATTATCTTTTTAAGAATAGAGATGGCTAAAGAAAGCCCTGGTTGGTTTAAAAAAATTCCAAATCTACCATTAAATCAACAGTTACTCTTAATTTAATTCATGGCATGTGGTCCCTGGTGTGGGTGCAACAAACCAAAGGATTTGTGAGACGAACAGAATTAGATTTTCCTTTGCTCTGTATATACTGGTGGGAAGATTAGAATGGATAATTTCTAATAATATGCTACTCAGGGACTTTGAAGCACACATCATCACCCTTCATAGTAGTGCTTAGATGCCTAGTTTCAATGTTCTGTAAGGCAGGTGCACATTGCAAAATAACACTTCACCGGGAGGCCTGAGTCCTACCTGAGGACCTGAGTCCTACTTCCAGTCCTGTCACTTCCTCATTGTGTGAATATGTGCATCTCTATCCCTCCTCACAAATATTTGAGTCATCTATCTATCTTTCTATCTGTCTGTCTGTCTATCTATCTATCTATCTATCTATCTATCTATCTATCTATCTATCTATCTATCTATCTATCTATCTCCTGTCTATCATTTATCTATCAATCTGTGTATCTATCAATCATCCATGAAATCAATTGCACAGAGGCAGAAATCTTTCTTATAAAGCCTCTTTAGTTTCAAAGCATTTTCCTCAGAAGATTTTACTTAAATATTTATAAAGGGAAGAAATTACAAGAGGAGCTACAATCTTGCTTATCAATATACTGCAGTTGGAAGTTAAGGGGCTAATCACCCACCTTTGCTATTGTTTGAATTATTGCCAGTTAAGAACAATCTGAACCATAGGAATTGAAATGAAACTTTATTGTCCAATAATTGCCTCCTCACCATGCAGTATTGATATATTTGACTTAACTGTGTTGAAGGACATAACAGAGACCAGCTCAAATGGGGTTTGCAGTTCCTTGGCGCCCCCTCACTGCATTCAGAGCAGCTGGATGTAACTTAGAGCTGGTATAATTTACTCACTCACTCAAGTTACTGGTGTGGGAACTGGGGAATGGCACACCTCACTGATGGGGACAGTTCCTGGTGGGCCAAATGCATAGTAACAAGCGGGGGGTGGGGTAAAGGGCAGGAGGGAGGACCTGAGGGACAGAGGGAGAGTGGGAGGGAGGAAGGCTGCCTGCTCTTGTTTCTGAATCAAACACTCGTGTACACAGAGTTTGTTATTGGGGGGTGGGGGGTAAGATCACTTGCCTGTGCCTATGAGAAGAGCTAGCTTTGGGTTAACTGCCCATTTATTCTCAATTGTTAGTTGTTATGTGTTTATAACTTCATTTAGTAAAAGCACCTAGGTGTCCCACAATCTACCATCCTAACTATACTTTTCTCATAGGTTGTCTTATTATCTGGTCTCTTTTGACCTAGCTCTCCTTTCATGCACCCACCCCATGATCTATTTCCTCAGTCCTCAGTATAATCTCAAGATCTATTTTCTTCTCCAATGTTCATATTTTTTTATTATTTATTTATTTATTTATGCATACAAGAACTGGGGTACAGGCCAGAGGTGTGGGGTGTGAGAGGAGTCACCAGAGACAGAGTGGGTAGCAGAACAGGCAGACTTACTGAAATACACTGCTGAGGGGAGCAGTGGCGAGTCAGAAGAGGTCTGCTACACCATGTGGGTACCTCCTTGGCTGGGGATTGAACTCATGCTGCGGAAGCTGCGGATAGTTTCACAGTGCTGTGCTTAACACCTTGCGCCACCAGGGAGGCCCTCCAATGTTCATCTTTGATCATGCCATAAATATTTATTTATTTCCCAGTAATCTTTGATGCCTTAACACAAAGTTGTGACGTATATAAAAATCTCAGCTTTCAAGGTTGGTAAGTGGGGAAAATGTTTAATTCACAGAAAATTTCTCTGCCCCTTAACTCTACTACAACAGGAAACAGCCTGCTCTCCCGACACACAAAATTGCTGTTGGCCACAATCATCTCCTAGGACTAGATTTTTTTCCTTCCCTGGAAGGAAAAAAAAAAAAAAAAACACTAAATCAAAATGATCCCAAAGTCTTTTGAGGAACAAGAAGAAACTTTCTTTTCCCAACATGACAGTGTCTAATTACTTTGAGGAGAGTTGAAGGAATTGGGGGTGTTTAATGGAAAGAAGAGAAATTATCTGGGGGCTTATCTGCTTCTTATATTTGAAAAGTTGTTATTTGAAGAGGATTTCTTCTTTTATATCCAAAGGGTATGAGTTAAAGAGATGTCATTGGGAGCTTGTCACAGACTGACTTACTTATGTGGAAACCTCTTCATCCAGAGAATGGTCTGCCTTAGTTTCCTGATCCTTGAACTGTATAAGTGGAAGCTAAATGACTACCTGCTACTATGCTGCAGGA
Source organism: Talpa occidentalis (assembly GCF_014898055.3). NCBI lineage: Eukaryota > Metazoa > Chordata > Mammalia > Eulipotyphla > Talpidae > Talpa > Talpa occidentalis. The sequence continues at coordinate 49,136,911 of NW_023605194.1, read as the reverse complement.
TGTGTACAGAATAAGGTGGGGGCAGTGACTGCTAGGGGTCCTTCTTGGGTGAGATGTAATGGCATTTCAGTGCCTTTTCTCCTTTCTTACTCTCTCTACTGTTCAGGTTGCAGCAGGGTGTTTGAAAAAAAAAAAAGACTTATGTTTCAGATTTCCACAGTTGCTACATTTCTTAGCTTTGTTAAAAGTAAAACAACTCCTGGAAATCTTGATAATGAGATGTTAGGGTAAGCTTGTCAAGAAACTGATGAACCAAGGGATATTGTCCTAATATTTGAATGTTAGATTTTCAGAAAGATTTTCAGAAAGTTCATGTCAGCCTGCATCTTAGTCTGTTTTTGATGACTGTCATCCTCTAGACATTAACATTTGATTCAATTTTTAAATGAATATTTATTCATTGAAATAGGTACAGGGAGACACAAGGATTGCGTGATTAGCCTGATGAAATATCATAAAATAAACACATTTATATAATCACTATGAATATCAAGAAATACATAACACCAAACCCAGAACTGTACTCAAATAGCCTCACTTCCTACCTGGGTTCTTTCCCAGTCATCATTCCATCATCCTATCCTCAGAGATAACCATAACCCGATTTCTAACATTGTAGGTACATTTTGCCTGTTTCTGAGTTTTTCATAGTCTCACTAGTAGCAAATAAGGCTTCCACTTGCTCTACGTTCTTTACAGCACTCGGTATTATTACAGTATCTTATTACTTTAGCCATTTTGCTGGGTGGATAGCTTCATGACACCAGTTTTTAAATTTGTAGTCCCAGGTTGAAGAAATTAAAACCTTTATCAATGTTAGTCAGACATTCAGATATCCTCATTTAAAAAGACCTGTTCATTTCTTTTTTTTTGTTTAATTTTCTTTCTTTTTTTTTTTTTTTAGATTTATTTATTGGGTATAGGCCATAGGTGTGTGTGTTGGGGGGGAGGGTGAGAGGATTCACCAGAGATGAGTGGGGAACAGAACAGGCAGATTGGCTGAAATACACTGCTGAGGGGAGCAGTGGGCAAGCCAGGAGACGACTGCTGCAACATGTGGGCAGCTCCCTTCCCAGGGATCGAACTCGTGCTACAGTGGCTGTGGATAGCTTCATAGGTTGAGTCTTAACCCCTTGCACCATCAGGGAGGCCCTTTTGTTCAATTTTCTATTGGATTGTCTGTCGTTTTTCTTTTTGACATGTAGACATTCATTCTGTTCTTTAATTTTTTTTTTAATTGAAGTAACATTGCGTTATAACAGTGTATCAGTTTCAGGTGTTCATCAGTGGGAATTAACTTCTGTATATATATTACACTAAGTTCTCTGCTAAAAGTACAAATCTATCCTTCATCACAACGTGGTCTCCTTTTACCTGATTCACCCACCCTTTTCCTCTTTCTGTTCTGGTAACCACCAATAGTTCTAAAAGTCCAAGTTCATTATTTTTTGTTTTATTTAATTCATGTGCTTGTTTGTTTCATCATGTGTGAAATCAGATGGTGTTATGTCTTTTTCTGACTTATTTCAATGGTTTATTCCCTCTAGGTCCACCCATATAGTTGTAAATGGCAGAACTTCATCTTTTTAAATATCTATATAGTATTCCATTGCAAATAAACCATTTTTTTTATCCATTGAGCAATCAATGGGTACTTAGATTGTTTCCAGTTTTTATCTAATGTACATAATGCTGCAATGAACATGGGGGCATCATTCTCTGAATTTTTTTTTTTTTTTTTTTAAAGATTTATTTATTTATTTATACAAGCACTGGGTACAGTCAGAAGCGTGGGAGGGTGAGAGAATTCACCAGAGCCAGAGAGGGGAACAGAACAGGCAGAAGGACCGAAGTACAGTACTGAGGGAAGCAGGGGCCGCAGGAGAGGTCTGCGCACCATGTGGGACCCTCCTCCGGTGGCCGGGGAGCAGACGGAGATCGAACCAGCGCTGCAGAGGCCGCGGGCAGCTTTGCAACCCAGAGCTCAATAGCTGCACCACCGGGGAGGCCCTGTTTTTGTATTTTTCAGGGAATTACACAGGAGTGGGATAATTGGACTGTATGAGATTTCTATTTTTAATTTTTTGAGGAATCTATGTACTGCCTTCCATAATGGCTGCACTAATTTATATTCTTAGCAACAATGTTGTAGGGGGTTCCCTTGTCTGCAACATTTGTTGTTTCTTGTCTTTTGGATAATAGCCCTTCTCACAGTTGTAACAAGATGTCTCACTGTTGTTTTGATTTGTATCTCTCTAATAATAAGAGATGATGAGAATTTCTTAACTTTAATATAATCTAATTTTCAAATATTTCTTTTAAATGCTTTTTGCATATTGTTTCAGAAGTTCCCCCTACCTTGAAGTTTTAAAGCTCTTATTCCTATATATCTCTAGAAATGCTGACATTTTAACTTTTATATTTAGATATAAAGTATGCCAGGGATTAATTTTTGTTATGGTGTAAGACAGATGTCAGATTCTCCCTGCCAGACAATCTCCACCCCACACCAAGAATATCCAGTCTGTTCAGCGTCGTTCTTGAAATGCAGTGTTAAAATTTAATGACAAGAGGCCAGTCTTTTCTTATTTCTGATAAGAATGAGGCGAAGTCTTTAATATTTCACCATTAAGTATGAAAGTTTACAGTAGATTTCCTTTGCTTTGTTTCGATAACTTGTATCAGATTAAGAAAGTTTAATTTTTAATTTGCTGAAGATTTTTTTCTTTTTACCATGAATGATGTTGACTTTTATCAAATGTGTTTTCTATAATTCTTTTGAGATGATCCTTGATTTTTCTTCTTTATTCTGTTAATGTGGTGAGTGACATTACATTACTGGAATAAACCCAAGTCAGTGAGAATGTGTTCCTTTTATTGGTCACTGAATTTGGTTTGTAGACATCAGTTTGTAGACATCAGATCTGCACTAAGGAACTGAAAAAATATTTGTAAAAATAATTTTTGTACTGTATATCAGCTACAGAACAGGCTTGAAGACCATTTTTTTGTCTTAGATTTATTAAATGTTTTCTCTGCAGTCACATTTATACTGACAACTAGATTAGACATCGTTCTGCTTAAATTCTCTTTTATGGACAAAGAGTTTACTATATTTGCAATTTATCTTCTCTTGAAGAACTTTATTTTCTACTAGAACCAGAAAGTAGGATTTGTGTATACTTATATGTGACTAGAAATTATAGAATTTTTACTTTATCCTTTATAACCCGGGAAGATTACTTGCTGATTTATATTTCGTTATGTTCCCTAGCTAACATGTATAAAGACTTTAAAATTTTAAGGTTTTTTTCAGGGGTTATTTTTTCCTTTACTATCTAATTTGTTCCTCACAATCTTATGAAATATGTAAGATTAATATTACTGTTAATAAGAAAGATAAGGAGGTTTTATATTCAAACTGGAGGGAGATCATTTTAAAATCTCTTTTCTCTCCCTCTTTTTTCCCTCTAACCAAGGCACAACATGAATGGCAGCCTTGAAAGGTCTTTGACTGAAGGCTCTTTTACTTCAGTGTTTCAGAATATCTTCTCCTACATAATATGTTCTGTATTACGGTGGCACTTTTAAGAGGGACCAATTATTCTTAGGTGCATCATTTAGAATACTTAATGCTAGACCCAGGAGATTACTCAAGTATTTAAAATATTTTTAAAATTTATTTTTGAATCATTGTTCATTTTTAAACAATGTTTGCTTCCCCTCACCCCATCAGGTGTAGTCCCCATAGAGTTTCCTTCACCAATGCACACGTGCACCATCACCTCAGTCCCCTGTGCTCCTCCCTCCCTCCCTCTGATCCCTCTCCCTCCTCCTCCCCTGCAGTATGTCTCTGGTTTATAGTTGTCTGGTTTTGTTCTGTTGTATTTTATAGTGTAAAAAAATAAAAAGTATTTAAAATATTTTAAGGCAATGGAGAATAGAGAATGGTTAGAACAATGAGTTCATAACTATTGTCAAGGAAATGAGGGTCTGGAAAACTCCTGTGCCTTTGCTCTCTTCATTGTGGAATATGGCTGGTGATAATTACAGGAACGGAGATTAGGATGAAGACTAGAGAAGATACTATAAAATTAGACATATGAAATCTTTGTGAAAATCACTTTAGAAAGGGATTTCTAAGTGATGCTTGGAATTGAATTTAGCATACTTCTGGGATATCCAGCCAGACATCTTGATGTCAATAACGTCTAATGTTTTGAGAACCAGAACAAGCTTAGCCATCTCTGGGTGATCCTGGATGCTGAGGGACATACAGAGAATTGAGAAGGCATCTTGGGAACATTAACAATTACCCTTAATTTTCATGCCATGACCTGAGGGACTTGATGCTCCTACACAGTTGAAAGCTGGGACTGGCAGTGGGGCTGACACCAAGCTTTTTTGATTTCAGACTCTAAAATCTCAGATTGACAGTTTTGACTTTTATATAATTTTCATCTATCTTTTAAAATACCACTTGACGTTTGACAAGCTTGAGTATATGCATTTTGTGAGGCTGGGGGAAGAAGGAGCATCAAGTTTTGTGCTTCCAGATGTGGTCTGTTGGTATCATGGAAACATATCTGGTGGAATTTGTGCAATCCCTTTCCTCTCACTTTTCCTACTCCCATGTTCAATACCAAGTCCCAATTTGCCACATCCTCATTTTTTTTTAAAAAAAAAGATGTAATTTTTTAAAGATTTATTTATTTATTTATACAAGAGCTGGGGTATAGGCCAGAGGTGTGGGGAGTGAGAGGATTCACCAGAGACAGAGTGAGGAGCAGAATAGGCAGACCGACTGAAATACACAGCTGAGGGGAGCAGCGGGCAAGTCAGGAGAGGTCTGCTGCCATGTGGGTAGCTCCCTGCCATGTGGGATCAAACCCGTGCTACAGTGGCTGCGGTAGCTCATAGTGCTGCATCTTAACTCCTTGTGCCACCAGGGAGGCCCAACCACACCCTCTTTGATAGAATTTGATAGTACCATACTTGTATTGAACATTTTTATGTTCTTCTAACTGATGATGTGGGGAAGGTAATTTTATTTATCACTTTATTGCTAGAAATGTTCAGCACAGTGAAATGGCGAGAGCCCTTTTGGGTCAAAGAACAGGAGAGCCCAGACCTGAAACTGGAGGGCAGTGATCCCCACTCTCTAACCACAGCTGCTCTGCAGCAGACACATTGTCCTTTGTAACCTGATAGTTTTTCTTGCTCTTTATAAAAAGCAATCATGTAGAACCATTAAGTGCATATTCAAAAAATATGTAATTCCTCCACCAACGAGTTGCTTCTCTTAATTTTTCTATGTTTTCCACTGGTCTTTATTATATTGTGTACTTGTTAAGTTGGTGTGCTTTGGAGATGATAACCCCTTTGGACAAGCTAAAAGCAGAAATAGAATGAATATTGGATTATTAGAAAAATCCAAAACTCTGGTTTTCTTTCTTTGGAAAATCTTAGCATTGATAGCAATTGGATTATTCACTAGACTTCTTCCTATTTTGATGTAGTGGTTGTGGTATAAATTATTTTATCTTGATTTTACTCTGGGGTTTCTAGAATTAGATTTTGCTGGAGTCAGCTTTGATTTAACACTTGTATGCATTACAGGTATTAGAAAAAAATCCCATTCGCCCAAAAGTCTTTGGAGCACTAGCAAACTAATTAAAGCTACCCAGCTAAGTAAATCCATTTTCGATTATTAGTAACAGTGAATTTCTTTATAAGGACAAAGTTTGCTCTGTACTTGAGAAAAAACCCCAATCTATTATAGTAATGTTTGACATTCAAAGTGTATCCATAGATTTATAAATGCTTTAATATATTTTATTACAAAGACTTTGGATTAATTCAAATGGCAAGCATGAGCTAGTAAGAGGTCCAAGGACATGGTTTTGAATGGTGGGTATGGTGGAGGGAAAGATGAAGGGGCACCCAGAACCCCCAAACCTGCCTGCTCTAAATAGGTTCTGCCATCTGGTGCATCAAGAGAAAACATACTCTAGTGCATAAGGTATTTAATAGAAAGTAACTTTAATACAGTTAGTGTGCAATAAAGAGAAGAAAAAGAATATACTTAAAATAGTTTCCAATTAAACATCCAAAGTTACCCATCTGCTGTGGGTAAATGCCCAGCCAAGCCAGGTTGGCCCAAAGCAGAATCGCTGAGGCCCAACAGCTTACCAGAAGTCTAAGGCACCTTCTGGTGGGGACACAAAGCAAAGGGGCAGAAGGGGCCAGACAAGTCTGGAAGAAGTAAAATCAATGTCAAGATAAAGGCTGCCATTGTTAACATCCCCACAGGTCTGCACCCATGTCTGTTCAAGTGTCTCTGCACATGTTCCCCAAATCCTTGGTACCAGTGCAAGGCTGAGAAGCAAGTGCCGCTTATTAACACATCTCTCTGCTCCATGTGCCTTCTCCAGGTCTCCTTGATCTCTCCCCATTTCTCCTCAGCCAGGTCTTCTCTCTCTCAGTCCTTTTCTCAGTATTTTCTAGTTTCAGCTCCCTGCCCAGCATCACCTTTCTTAGAGGAGGGCAGGGGACCTGTAACCTCTCCTTTCTCTGGGGCTTACCCTGTTACAGGTAGACAACTAATGGACATATCTGTTTCATGATCTTATATCACTTCTGACATGAATGAATGCCAGTAGTTACTGAATGCCTAGCATTGCCTCCCAGAAGTTTGTATAGGATTTTTTACAATGTAATTTTATGTTCCTTGCTGATTGCTTAGGGAAAATGTGGATGGGCCATTGCAAATGTGTTAGTAAGTTTAGGGAAGACATTTCAACATTTACCACGCTGGAAGGTGGCTTAGTGGTAGCACTTCATATTCAAAGGGATAAGCAGACAGTTGTTCTGGCCCCTGCTTTGTGACCAGTCAAAAAGTAGGGAAAAATTTTTCTAAGCCCAGGTTTCCTAATCTATAAAATGGGCTTAATAATATATGCCCAATTTGCCTTCCAGGTTTGAGGGGAAGATCAAAAGGAGAATTGTTAATGTTGATCAGAATTCTAATGAATGATTTTGGTCTTCTTTCACTCTGTCTAATATGTATTTGGTGACTTCTCTTAGGGTTCAGGTGGTATTCAACTATACTAATAAACTAGTGACTAGGTCTCAAACAAGCCAATGATTGGCTTAGGAAGCAGGGTGAGATGATCTGTAACTCAGAAACCTCTGGAACTGACATGAACACTGGTTTTGGAGGTAAGATTATAAAGATTGACAGTGGAAATTTATCATGAAATAATGCTGGCATCTCCACTGTTAACATAAATTAAACCTAATAAGCCTTCAAAACATTTTACAGTCAACTAAGATATCCCCGAATCATTTTATAACCTTATTTGTGCTTTTTGTCATCAGAACTCTTCAGGACCAACACAGATATTTGAAACCCTCCTTTCTCAGTTCTTTCTACCTTTTGAATGTTGTAACTTTTGATCATTGACCTATAGGACAGTAAGAGGAAAAAAAAGGAACCTAAATAATATGGGTACTTTACCATCAAGATAGGTATTATTCATTTGATTATTAATCTGTTATTGTTGGCTTGTTTATTCACACATTCATTCAAAATCTATGAAGAAACGCTAGAAATCTGTAGAGTTGCAGAGAGGAGAGGGATGATGAAGCACAAAGTGTGGAGGGGTCCTAGAACAGTGAAGGACTATCGGTGCTTTGGTGGTGGTGTGATGTGGCAACAGACATTTGGTGAGATGTGATCCTATACCTCTGAGTCACAGTGTGCTTTTATTGTAAAATGAAGCATATATACAAAAGAAAATGTATCACAAACATGTACAGCTTAAGGAATGATATAAAAACAACACCTGTGAATCTACTACAAAGTTTATTTGGTAATTAAGTCCCCTTAACCTCCTCATTTACATTCACACCTAGTCCACTCACCTGACATCTTTTTCTAAATCTCTTAGCAAAGTAAGAATTGGTGGGAATTCCCTTAATGTGGTGAGGGCTTATACAAAAACCTTTTAGCTAACTGCATGCTGAAAGCTTTTCTCCTAGGATAGGACACTGGAAAAGGATATTCAATATCTCCACTTGTATTTAACATTTTACTGGAGGTCTTAGCAAGTGTGAGAAGGTAAGAAAAAGAAGTAGGCACACAGGTATAAAAAGAAGTAAAATTGTCATTATTTATAGTAAACATGATTTTGTATATAGAAAATCCTAAGGAATTTATGAGGAAACTACCAGAAGTTAAAAGTGAATTTAGCAGTCCTATTATTGGAGAACAAGGTCAATATACAAAATGCCATAGTATTTTCTTTTGGGGGGAGGTTTCTTCTTTTGTATAACTCTTTTATTTGTAGTGCTTTATGTTTACTTGTTTAAATTGATGTGCCATTGGTTTAAAACATTATATAGGTTTCAGGTGTATGGCATTCCAATTCGACATCTGTGTATACCACATATGATCACCACCAAAAGTCTATTTTTCACTCATCACCATACAATTGAACCTCCATTTTACACCTCCCCTCTCCCTCTGGTGATCATCATTTTGTTCTTATAATCCAAGAGTTTTTTTGTTCCTGCATTCTTTATCTTCCACATGAGTGGAATCAAATGGTATTTGCTTTTCTTTTAACATTTCACTAAATATAATGCTGTCTACATCCATACATGTTGTTGCAAATAGCAGGCTTTCATGTTTTTTTTTTTTAATTTTTTTTTTTTTAAGTTTTAATTTTATTTATTTATACAAGCACTGGGTACAGTCAGAATCACGGGAGGGTGAGAGAATTCACCAGAGCCAGAGCGGGGAGCAGAGCAGGCAGAAGGACTGAAGCACACTGCTGAGGGGAGCAGCGGGGCAGGAGAGGTCTGCGCACCATGTGGGACCCTCCTCCGGTGGCTGGGGAGCAGCCGGGGATCGAACCGGCGCTGCAGAGGCCGCGGGCAGCTTCTCAACCCAGCGCTCAACCGCTGCGCCACCGGGGAAGCCTTTTTTTTTTTTTTAATTTTTAAAAAAGATTTATTTATTTATGCATACAAGAGCTGGGGTACAGGCCAGATGTGCGGGGAGTGAGAGGATTCACCAGAGACAGAGTGGGGAACAGAACAGGCAGACTGACTGAAATACACTGCTCAGGCGAGCAGGGGGCAAGACAGGAGAGGTCTGCTGCACCATGTGGGCAGCTCCCTGGCTGGCCGGGGATTGAACTCCTGCTGCAGAGGCCACGGATTGCTTCATAGTGCAGTGCTTAACCACTTGTACCACCAGGGAGGCCCTCATGTTTTTATTTTTAATATTCGAGTAGTATTGCATTGTGTGTACAAATCATATCTTTTGCCATCCATCCATATCCATCAATGGCTTGTTTCCATATCTTGGCTTTTGTGAATAATTCCACAATGAGCACAGGGATGTATGTATCTTTTCCAATTAGTATTTTCACATCCTTCATATAAACACCCAGAAGTGGTACAGCTGGCTCATATGGCATTTCCATCATAATATTTTCTATATATGACCTTTCTGCCCAATAGTTGGGGTAGTTCAAGTATCTGCCTTTATGGGGCATCCTAGCAGAAGCGTGCCTGGCCAGGTAGCAAAAGTATGGGGTGAAGGGGTGGTGGTGGTGGTGGGGAAAGAACTCATGTGCTGTGAAGGTTCAAAGGAAGACTTGGGGGCACTGGCACCTTGTATTTCTGTAGTCCCATCTCCACCTTAGCTCTTGCCTTGCTGCAGCCATTCCCAAAAAATGGCCCCCATTTTTTGGCACGGGTGGGTTGCCCCGGCTCTGAGAGGGCTCTGATTTTCCCTTAGGGGGCTGGGGGGAGCCACAACCACGGATTGGGATTACAAGTTCCCTGCCCTTGCCTGGCCGCTCCCTACCTCCAATCCCTGCATTTCAAGCTGGCCCCCATTATTTATTTATTTATTTATTTATTTATTTATTTATTTAAAATTTTATTTTTATATTCCCCATACAATTGCAACCCATTTTGACCCAATCCCTCCTCCCCCCCTCCCCTCCACCCAGTGTGTCTCTAGTTCATAGTTGTTTGTTGATTTTGATTTTTTCTTTCTTATAGCTATTCTTTTTCCTGGTCCCTTATTTAGGTTTTCTAAATTCCTGCTATGAGTGAGACCATCCGGTATTTTTCTTTTTCTTTCTGGCTTATTTCGCTGAGCATGATCCCTTCCAGCTTCATCCATGTTGCTGCAAATTGCATGAGTAGCTTTATTGATTGCTGAGTAATATTCCATGGTGTATATGTACCACACCTTCTCGATCCAGTCATCTATTTTTGGGCATTTGGGTTGTTTCCAAAGCTTAGCTATTGTAAACAGTGCTGCTATAAACATAGGGGAGCAGGTGCTCTTTGGAATTGATGTTTCTGTGTCCTTTGGGTAAATACCTAGGAGTGGAATTGCTGGATCATATGGAAGCTCTATCTTTAGTAGGTTGAGGAATCTCCACACAAGCTGGCCCCCATTTTTTGGCACGGGTGGGTTGCCCCGGCTCTGAGCGGGCTTTGGTTTTCCCTTAGGGGGCTGGGGGAGGTGAGGAGGAAAAGGCCAGGAGCCCTGGGTCCTGCAGGAGGTTGGGCATGGCCGACTGTTGGGCTCCCGGCCTCGGGCCTCAGCGGTCCTGAACCGTCGCTGGCCTGGAGCGCAAGGCGCCCCCGCGAGCCCAAACGCCTGAACACGAGGGCAGGAGAGACCGCTGGCGGGCGGTTGGGAGGCCTTTGCAGTTGGGCACGGGGCCTGGGAGCCGTTTCTCCTACCTGAGGGAAGCAGCCACACGCCAGACCGCGCCTGCTGGGCCCAGAGGAACGTTAGTCAGGCAGCTTTGAGTTCAGGAGTCGCTGCCCTGGCAACAGCACAGAAACTGCTTTCTGCCCGTAACTTTCTCAGAGAGCTTCGCGGTCTGTGGCTGTAGGTTCATCCCTCCTCTGCCTCTTCAGCCTGGTCTGTCTGGCCAGGATCCCTGACTTGCTCGGACCCCTCCTCCGTCCTATTGGCTGTTGGCGTTTGTTCTACCAAGATAGCTACTTTTACATCCCTCGGTTTTACAGTACTGGGAAGACGTGGTATCTCGACCTCTTAAAATGGCTCTGAAGAGGCTGGTGCTGCACACCCACTTCCAGGATGTGTGCCACTCGACGGTCACCCAGAAGCCCTCCAGTCACCCCCAGATCCTGAGGGCCCAAGGACAGTGTAAAAAGGCACAGTGAGAGGGACTGTCAACCAGTGCTAAAGGCAGGATGTTTGGAGAAGAGGCCTCCATACCTGGTAGTGTACCATCAACATCTAGATCTCTGGAGGGGACTAGAGGGACAATTCCTTCAGGTGCCAAGCTGGGTTTCTGAAGGGAAAGCTCTTATCCAAATCTCAGAAGATAATTTAAGAAAAGCCACAGTGCTCTCTGAGCTCCTTCACCAAAGGCCATGCCATTCCCAGCTTATGGGCTGTGTTGGAGGTGTCCTGCCTCTTTGGAGGGGTGATCCAGGTACAGCAGGGCTCTCTGGTCCAAAGCTCCTGTTTCTCAAGATGTTGTCAAAGGCAGTGCTTGAGGAAGGCCATCAACTCCCTGATCAAGAAGATGATACAGGGAGAAAAATCTTTCAAACCTGTCAAGCAGGAGTTCCCTAGGGCAACTACTATTTATGGGTCTTGCAAATGGAAAATTTCAATGTCACTGCTGGGCCACTGCCACCAACCATTGTAGGGTGATGAGCTGCCCTCACCTCCTCCCTCCCTCCGCTTCCTTGTACAGTCATTGCTGGGCTTTGAGAAGACTGCTGAATACCAATGGTGTGATAAGGTCTTGGAGGTGAAAACTGAGGCCGTGTCAGACTGCAGGGCCACTTAGTCTGCCCTTGGCCACCTTGAACTTGCAGATCTAGGTTACAAAAACAGTACCAGTCACTGACCTATGTGCCAGGCCCCCAATCCTCTCTGGCCCTTTACCTTCTCCCACACTGGAGATTGGTTATGAAGTGAGATGTACTGTTCCTAATTCTTTTTGCTGTTTATTCCCCTTTAGGTTTAAGCTCCCTTAGGGGTTCCACTTAGGAGGAAGAATCTGATTCCTTGCATCCCTGTGCCTCAGCCATAGCTGCAGCACATTCTACTTTGATCTCCCTACATCTGGATACTTTTCTTCAAGCCTGCCTCCTGCAGAACGGAGTCTCTACACTTATGGTTAGAGATTCTCCTCCTTTTATCTGACAGACCCCTTCTACAGTCACCTCCACCAGTACCTAGTCTTTGCTTGCCAGTTCATCATTGCTTTTGGAGATACATTGACCACCACAACAGGCACATCTGCATACTTAGAACTTTGGTGTCACTGACATGGCGCCACTTATTCCCATGATTTCACCTTGAGGTCTCTCCCAGATTCTAGGGGGAACTTTTCCCCATTTTTCTATGGCACTTCCTGGAACTGAGAACTTGTCACCCTAGTGGCAGCATTGCCTCAGACCTGGTTTCTACCAGCCTGCCTGCAGGTGCTCTAGGCCCTTGTGTCTCCATTTAAAATGAGGCCACCTAGACTTCTTTCACTCCCCCACCCCCTGGCTAAAACACAGGGGGTACAAGGGACTTCCCTTTCTGCATATAGTCAGTATACTTGTTCTCCCTTATGCCCCTTGATGCCCCCGGCTACAGGGTGAGTTCCATTTCTTTTGCCTAGGTCATTTGTGAGGAGCAGATATCTTCTGCAAAGGCTCCATGCTCTACTAACCTATTTGAAGGTATGATCAGCAGCCTTACCATAAACTCTCAACCTTCCCTTGGACCCAGGAGCTCACATTTGGGGCCTCTAATGGGGCCCAATGAGTGGTATTGGCCTTTCTGAACACTCTGTATCCAAGCCTACCTTTGACTCTGATGAAATTGACATTGATACCACACCCCCTCCCTAGGCTGTCATCTCTGGTCTCCTCCATCTCCAGTGATGGCATCTCCCCATTTCCCATGGAGCTTCTTGGTTCTGAGAACACACTACCCAGTGGCAGTATTGCCTCAGATCTAGTTTCCATTAGCTTTCCCAGAGTCAGTGCATGCCTCAAATGCAACTTTCAAGCTCCCTTTGACTCAGGAATCAATCTGCAGCCCATATTTGGGGCCCTTGATCAGCTGGGACCATGAATTTTGGCAATTCTTTTCCTTTTGGAAAGTAGGCAGCCCCAGCACAACCTCCTAATTTAACCCGTGCTTAGACACCCCATGATAGCACAGCTCAATCAGCTGTGTGACATCCCCATTTTCCCACCTTTGGTATCCCCGTCAGCACCCAGCCAGCCTATGGAGAAATCCCAGGTGTCTTTCTCATCGGGATAATCATTGTTTCTGGTTTTAGAGCCATCACCAAAGTGCCCAGCACAGGACAGTAGCTCAGCATTTGCTAACACCACTGCAGACCCATTTGTGTTTCTGAGATCTACAGACTTTGAGTAGAGGCAGTTTTGGGGTGAGAGTGGCTGCCATTTTGGATCACTTGGCTTTGGTGCAAGGCCAAGCAGACACTAGTTCCCTAGGGTGAAGATATTTGATACCTAAGCACCAGAGTCCTGCCAGTCTATAGCGCCCTATTGCAAATGGAGAATCTACTTCTACAGAAAGCAAACCTGTCCTGAGGGACACTTTTCTTCCTGCCTATAGTCAGAGCACTTGGGAAAGTCAAGGTGACGACACATCTGTGACTACTGGAGAAGTCTGCACCACTGAAAAGAAATGAGTGCTGGGACACATTTGTTCTTCCTGGTGGTCAAGTCAGCTGGACAAGAGCACACTGGCTGTAGTCAAGGGAACCAGCATTATACTTGTGTTGGATGATACTTCTCTTTCCGCCTTGTTAGAGTTCACATGGTCACAGCACACGTGCTGGTATGGGAATGATCAATACCCTGGAGACACTTTTTCATGCCTACAATCAGGGCATGGGTCTGTACTTTGTCCGAGTTCACAGCTGGCACTGTGCCCTTCCATACCTGCAGGTCCTTATGTCCCATCCTACAGAGAGCTGGCATCCAAGTGATACAATGGATGGGAACATCACCGGACTTGTGACTGGGGGCCTTCCCTCCATCATTCTGAGCTCCTGGGTTGCTCAGGATCAAAGCACTTTTGCTATAGTCAAAGGGACAATGCCATACATTTTTAGGGAGACATTTGTACTTTTGCCTGCCACCTAGTCATGTTTGTCTCCTTTGACTTATGGGGAGAAAGCATAATGAGAAAATACCTGTGTTTTGAGGCACTTTTGCTCTTACCTTTGGTCAGAGTAATTCCAAGCCTGGTGTAGTCACCACAGCCTCAGCCTTGTCTTTGTGGTACCTTCATTGCCACGTAGGATGTAGGAGGTCGATGTGCAGGATCACATCTCTTCATTTTCTTCTAGTGCAAGATGCAGGATCTCAGCAAATAAGGAACAAAAGCTTCCATGAATGGAACTTGCTCTGCTGGGGAGAGGCTTAATCTTTTCTAAGTTAAACAAAGTTAATCTTGCCTGATCTTTCTACTACAAACTGGAGGTCTGAAACCTCTGTATGTGTCAGGGGGTGTGCAGCCGGTGAGGCTGATCAGGACTTAAGAAGTTCCATGGTAGAGAGTTGAAGAGAGCTCTGTAGACATCATCAACCAAGACCTTCCTGACTTTGGACTTTAGCCTGACCCACCCAGCTTCTTGTTCTGGAACCCTGCTGCCTACAGTTGCTTCATTCTCCTCATTTGCCTCAATGGGCCATTTGGTACTTTGTCCTGGATTATCTATATAAAGCCATGGTCTTGCTAATCCATTCTCCTGTCTTTGCTCTTGGACTCAACACTGACATGTATGAATGGTGTGTGATGTGATTGGCCACACCTAACTATGCAGTTTTCTGTGCTCCAGCAAATAGTGGATGCTCCCACACTTTTATGACTTCACATGTGACTTCTGTTGTCTCTTTGTTTGTAGCATAAGGGATGGTAACCCAGGAAAATGTGAGATGCAGAGGATGGAGAGACAGGTGAGTTACCTTTGCCTCTTCTCTTTGTTTTTTTTTTCTCCTACTATCTGACCTCCTGCAGAGACATGTGTTCAAAAACCTTCCTGACGTGTTCAAAAACCACACTGTAGCACATGAGTGATTTTGGCTTCTTTTCCTTTTAGATTTAGGGCAATTATTCTCACACATTCACATTTCACCCAGAGAGGATGACTCTGGCATCTTAGGCTCATGGTCGATGAATAAAGTCAGGAAGAGTTCCCACCTGCTCTATAGTGACTGAACAGTAATGTTACCTATTATGGTTATCATTCTCCTGAAAGAGAACACATCCTATTTATAGGGAAATATCAAGATAGGGCCTATATGGGTAAATAACAAGTTTGGCTCTTGTTTACAACACTAAAATATCAGATGGCAAGAATTCTCATTCAGATGGGGCTGACCTTAGAGAATCTTGCTGCATCTCTATTAGACTTAATTGCTGACAATGTAATCTTGTCTAAAGCATTTTGCAACAGGGAAACCTACTCAGGATGGGGGGATGAGAGAAGTACAAGCATTTTCCCCACCAAATTGCATATTTTGTTAAACATTTATTCAGTTACACTAGACTCTGTGTTAGGCCCTGATGATAGAAGAAATATTACCCTCTAGTTCCTGAGTTTACAATTGTAGTTGCAGAGAAGACAGATGAATAGACCAAAAATTTTAACTAGAGGGCTAAGTGCTGTTGTAATGCTGGCAGATGAGAGAGACTTGAGACTAAGTCTGTGATAGAAGAGACATAGTTGCTCCTTAAAGAGGAGAGGAAGCAGGGCCTCACCTGGTGGCGCAGGCGGTTGTGTGCCACACTGTGAAGCTGTCTGCAGCCTCTGTAGCGCAGGTTCAATCCTGGCTGGCCGGCGAGGGTCCCACATGGTGCAGCAGACCTCGCCTGTCTCGCCCACTGCTCCCCTCAGCAGTGTATTTCATCAGTCTGCCTGTTCTGTTCCCCACTCTGTCTCTGGTGAATCCTCTCACCCTCCCGCATATCTTGCCTGTACCACGGTTCTTGTATAAAAAAATAAATAAATCTTAAAAAAAAAAAAAAAAGAGGAGAGGAAGCAATCAAGTTGAGAAGGGCTGATTTTCAGGTCAAAGAACTATGAAAAGTCTAGGAAGGAAGGAAGATCATAAGGCAGTGGAACACCAGGCAGGAGGAGTCATGTGTGGCTGATCTGGTGCCACTGCAGGACTCAGCAGGGGCAGATCATCGACAAACTTGTATACCATCTTGGGGATTCACCTCTTATCCTGATTGTAAGCAAATAAAGGACAATATTATCTGTAGATTTTAGAAAAAGCCCTATGGTGTTGTGAGAAAGAAGAGTTAAATGGCACTTAGCAGTGACCCAGGTAAAGACTAGACAATGAACTCTTTCTGGACTAGAGAGATGCCTGCGGGGATGGAGAAGAAGTGAAAAGGGAGGTGAAGTACTTCTCTGCAACAAGACCAGGCTTATTCTATTTATTGTGATTAAAATAGATAAGGGTGGTTTTGGCATAAATAATATAAATCCAATTGTTATAAGTATATACCAATTAAATAATAAACAGAAGAGCTGGGGACACGTTGGTTAGTGGGATCTTCCAGTGTGCATTTTCTCCACAGATAAACCACAGTGGCCTCTATGGAAGGTGCAAACTGGAACTTCCTTTTCCTTTGAGAGATGTCGTTTTCTTGCTGTCTTTTTACTTAACTTGTTTAAATAAGCAAATATATGAGAAAAGAGTTGAAAGGAAGTAAAACAGAAGAAGAAAGTGCAGGCTGGACCAGAGGGACTCCTCTCAAATTCTTTGGGAAGAGCTGGGGGCCAATATACTCTCTCATGACACACTCTCAAGCCTATGCATATGGTGCGCCCTAAAATTTACTTCATGCGGTTTTAAGTTTTAAGAATCTTGAAAGATTTTAAGAATCAATGAAATTATAGGAAGTGTTTTTTTAAAGTTGAATTACTTACATGTCATTATATATATATATATATATAATACATATATCTCCAGATTTGTGGGTTTTAAATAATAAATGGTTAATTTCATTTTTTTCAGACTGTGTCAAGGTAACAAAGATTGCCTGAAACCAAACATTAAAATTAAAATTTTATTTTTCAAAATACACAAAACTAAATAGATGACAAATTTAAATAATTTAAATTTTAAAAGATGTTTATAGGCTTGCTGCATTTATACTTCTGAAGTTATTAAAACTTAAACTAGCATTAAAACTTTTTGGACATACATTAAACAGTCCATTTTTTAAGAGGTTAAAATTGTGCAAACTATCAGAAAACAAACTTGCGGGCATGGGAGGGCTCCCTTATTACTGAGCTCAACTTTTTCTAAGATCATTTGAAAAGCTGAAAAACTATGCAAGCATTTACATGAGGCATCAGCATCAGAGAAAATAAAATAACTTCATTCACAATCAAAATTTTTGGGGGACCTTCTATTATGGACTGATACATACCTGTATATAGCATAGGCTATTGACAAAGATACTTGTTTAAAATTCATACTATATATGCTGAGCCTCCCCAGTGGCGCAGCAGTTGAGCGCTGGGTTGCGAAGCTGCCCGCAGCCTCTGCAGCGCCGGTTCGATCCCCGCTGCTCCCCGGCCACCGGAGGAGGGTCCCACATGGCGCGCAGACCTCTCCTGCCGCCCGCTGCTCCCCTCAGCAGTGTACTCCGGTCCTTCTGCCTGCTCTGCTCCCCGCTCTGGTGAATTCTCTCACCCTCCTGTGCTTTTGACTGTACCCAGTACATGAATAAATGAATGAATAAATAAATAAATCTTAAAAAAAAAGATCTCATACTATATATGCAATATAATCATTCATTCAATGAAAGTACTTTCAATATTTATTATGTGCTATAAGTTAGGAATGCAATAATAAAATAAAAATTCCTGTTCTCATATTTCTAGTAGTTCAGTATATACAGTCCTTATTTCAGTTAGGGTTTAATCATTATTAAATGTTTTAGAAATCTTCATAAATCCTGAGAATGAATAAAAAATAGAATTTTTTAAAAATAATTTATCTTAGGAAGAAAATCATAAATATTAAGGGATAATCAAATTTGGGTTTATACTCCTTGGGTATCTTCACTCTCACAAACCTCTATAGTGCTCTGCTAAGCCTACTGAATTTCTCACATCAACTCACTTTCCACTTCGCCCCTCTCCTCTCTGCAGATCATCTGTCCTTCCTGAGCTTGCTCATTTTATTTCACTAAGAAAAGAGAACTTCCATATCTTTGTATGTGGAGACTTCTAGTCAAACTACACTTACTACAGATACCCAGCCTCTCTTGTCTGTTTCTGGATGCGTAATAGGCAGCTATCGAAAGGCAACCCCACTTTTTGTATACTGGAAGCCTAATCTCTTTGGCCCACTAAGATCTTTGTTGCAACAAATTCTCCCCTCTCTCCTGTATCATCACCTTTTACCTCTTTATTGGATCTTTTTCTTTGGCAAACGAACACCATGATTTTATTGCTAAGAAAAAAGCTAACCATTCTCTGTAACCATTGCCCAACTTGAGGTACATACTAGCTTGCATTCTGCTTTTTCAGATGCTGCATTAAGGCTCAGCTCCATCCTATGTACAGGCTACTGGGAGCCCAGCTGGAGTCAAGTCAGGGGTCAAGACTTTATTTTTAAAGATTTATTTTATTTATACAAGAGCTGAGGTACCCGCCAGAGGCATGGGAGGGTAAGAGGATTCACCAGAGACAGAGCTGGGAGCGAAACAGGCAGACCAAAAGCACTGCTGAGGGGAGCAGCGGGCAAGACGGGAGAGGTCTGCCGTGCCATGTGGGTATCTCCCTGGCCAGCAGGGAATCGAACCCATGCTTCAGAGGCTGTGGACTGCTTCACACCACTGTGCTCAACCCACTGTGCCACCGGGGAACCCGAGGACACTCTAATATTGCATCAATTACTAGTTACATCTATCTTGGCATGGCCCCTATAGGGGCAGGAATGACACAGGGCAGGTTTTCTGATACAGCAGATCTGGTAAAGGAGGAGTCAGAGTCCTTAGTGGCTTTTGCAGGTCTTTTATTTAGATTTACCAGGCATGTAGCAGGCAGGGGGTGCTGGGGGGTGCTGGAAGGCTGGCAGTCCTCCCAGCCCCCAGCAAATCTTCACTCTATCTGGGCTCTCTCTGGCATTCTCTCTGCTTCTCTTCTTCTCTTGGCTTCTGCTGGAGTCCCTGTGACGCTGCCCTTATAAACTCAGCCTCTCAGCCCAGGTGTACCCACTTCGGGTGCCCGCCATCAGGCATGCATTCAGGATCACAGGGTTCCCTCATCTATCCTAATGGCGGGAGGGCAGAAAAGCCTGATACTTTTACCTTACCCTACAGGCCCCTAAGATGATACTGTCTTAAGACAAAGTGTCATCCACTAGATGAATGAGCAGTTATTTGCAAAACTTCCTTCCTTTCCTCTGCATCCATAAAAAATAAGCTCAGGTTTATAACCTAGGTGGTTTTTTTTTTTTTTTTCTTTTTGGATGTATTAGAATGGTCGTGATAAACTGTAATCCTGTCCTCCTTTGTTGAGTTAATCAGAGAACATTGAGAATCACATCTTAGAATTCTTTACAGATCAGGCAGATTTCAAAAGAGCTCCCCCCACTTTTGCCCTCCTTACTCCCCTTCTCAGCACATCAATTCCTTTCTAATTTTTTTTTTTTTTTGCTACATCTGTAAAGTTATTCATTGACATGACATGAAATCATGGACTGGTCAGTTCTAAGCATTTCATGAAAGGAGAGTTTTCACGGCACTGGGAACCATTTGACTTTCTCTCTGGACAGCTCAGGAGAGCAAATTATCATTAAAAAGGAATCTTCTTGGTCTGTGAAGGAAATTCTGTATTCTTCTGAATTTGTGAAAATAATCTACTTGGCTGGCAGAGAATTAATCTTAAAGGGATTTAGTGAAGGGTACTTGAGTTCTGGTTCAATTAAAAGTGCCCACTGTCCAACTGAGAGTTGAACAAATCTGCTCCCCCACATTCTTTTGTCAATTGACATATTAACTTTTTAATGGGTTGATTTTTGACAAGCAAAGAAGCATAGAAATCTATTCTATTTTACTTGTCTCCAGCAGTGTGCATTAAGGAGAACCCAGTGGTATGGTTTTAAGATTTGAGGAGTGGGGAGAAGCTGCACATTAATAAACACGAAGGTCAAGAAACCTAAAGTACAGAAGGTTTTGTTATTCTTTCAACATTTGTCACCAGATGCTTGCCTCAAATAAGTCTGGCTTTGAGAAATGCTTTTTAAGACTTGCTTAGATGTGACAGCTGTAAAAGTCCCTCATGAACTCTGAAAAGGCAATCTCAGCCCAGCTGCTCGTGTTTAGGGCTATCCAGAATGAAAATGCTGTTAGCGACAGATTCATTTCTCTCCCTGCAATGGCTGTGACAAACATTCAGTGCCAAGGATGAGACTGGGTTTCTTGTATTTTCCCTTCTGTCTGGACTAAACAACAGTCCTGTGTTCTGGAGCACCAGGTGTGTGCAAAAACAGTAATAAACCTTGTGTGTAATGAGCGGTAATCACAAGAATGATCTCATTTGGGGAGGGCTGATTTTCCGTGACCACCTTGTGAGACAGGTTCTGTGGACCATCTCAAGAGAGGAAACTACACCAGATTAACTAATTATATTCCAATGCATGCAGGAATTTAAATGCAATCTCACACATGTTGGGGGATCTTAGAGAATTCCCGGGAGGTAACCGATTGATGTAAGGAATAGTACAGAGCTGCTTTCAAGAAATTAAGTTTGCTGCACTTTGTGAATAGATCTGTGTCCTATTAGATTGTCAACATAATGAGAGTGTGAATTATGTCTCATTATTAATATTTTGTCATTATTAATGGCCATATCCCTCACAAATCCTGGCATTTTGTCGTACTCCTTAATTCCTCAACTAATTTTGTTTTTGTTGGGTGACACGTTAAGAAGACCAGAACTTGGAAGGAGTCAGGATTTGTCATTGGGGATGGGGATGGGGAAGTGGCTACTTACTACTTGACAACGCCATAAAATAGTCTGCTCTGCCTTTGCTATATAGGTCCAAGCCAGGACCCCTGGAGTAGTTTCTTATGTTATGTAACCTAATCTTCCAAAGTCCTACTTATTGCTGGTGGTCTTGCTCATATATCACTATCTCTGACCAAATCACTCAGTTGACATTAATTTTCTCCTCATCAGCACAATTTCTTCACCTTAGCTTTCTTAATTTTTTTTTGTTTGTCAGATAATTTTTTGTTATTTTGGGGGATGGGTGTGTTGGCGGAAGGAGTCATCTGTCCTATTCATTGTAGGCCAGTTAGCAGCATTCCTGGCCTCTCCCTCCTTGCTAGATGATAGTAGCACTTACCCAGATATGACAACCAACACTGCCTCCAAATATTGCCAAATGTCTCCTGGGGGCAGGAAGGGCCAGCAAAATCAGATTCATTGTCCTATAGAATATCCTTTGGACCATAATTGTGGCATTTGTCACATCTTCTATTTTTTAACATTAGTACTTGCCTGTTCGATTTTTAACTCTATTCATTGAGTGTGGGTAATCTACATTTTTCAATTCTGGTGAATGCTCTCCACCAAATTCTTAGCACATTGCATTTTAAAAAATTGCTGCATAACAAATTACCATAAATTTAGCTGTTTAAAATAACATCCATCTCTTTGCGAGTGCATGTCTTCCCTGCAGGTATGGGAATACTGAGGGTAACATCTTCCATAGTTCAGGCCTGTCTGATACTCTAAATAATTAAAGAAAAAAACAGCAGCCGTTTATTAGTTCATACTTATGTAGGTCAATAATCTGTATTGGCTTGACTGGGTTCTCTGCTAATGCTCTTACAGGTATCACCCAGATGACCTTTTACCTGGAGGCCAAGGGGAAACTCAGTCTGGTTGTGGGGAAGCCAGCTAATGTGGTTGTATGTTGGAGGTCTCTGTTTTCTTGTTGGCTCTCAGGTGGGGCCCACTCATTACTGCTAGATGCCCCCTTTATTCCAGTCCATGTAGTTCCCTCCATCCTCAAGCTATTGAAGGTGGGTCATGTCTCCTTGGCCTTCCCATTTTTGACTTACCCTTGTGGTTCTCATCCATCTTATGCCACTAGCCTGAGAAAGTTCTATGCTTTCAAAAACTCACTTGATTAGATTAGCCTCATCCAGTCTCCTTTCTTCAGGTTAGCTGTGCCATATAACATGACAAAATCATAGGAGTCATTTCTCATCACATCATAAATATTAGGTTTATTTCTCACATAACTGAAACCTCTGGGGACAGCAGGGAAGGACACACACATAGATGAAATTGGCTTTAGAGAGCAAGGAAGTGAGGTTGACTCAGAGTTTTTATTGTGCTTAGGGGATAGTTTAGTTGTTCTTATGTCTGAGGTTTGCGCAGTGTCAAGTCAATCCAATTTTGCCTTTGGTATGCCTGTACTTTCTTTTCACTTTACCCAGATGTAGGGCAAAAGGAGAAAACCAAGGGGCAAAACTTAAAAGCTGTCATTAGTCCTACATGAACAAATGAGTCTGATTCTTAAAACATAACTGGTCATTTTACATGGCACCGAACAAAGATCTTTTCTCAGACCTTTAAAATACAAAGTCATTTAAACTTTTTTCCTGAGCATATTCTTAAGTAGTGATGAGAAACTTTTTATACTAGTTTATTAGTCCTCTGCTGGTGTTTTTCTTTCTTTTCAAAGTTTGAATAATGGTGAACAATGTTCTCATTTCCTCCAACTATGAAGCAGGTAGGAGAAGAGATGTTTGTAGATGGTTGGTATTCATAGTCACAACATGGTCTATGCCTCCAAGAAGTGAGATTGTGACAGGGTAGTCTCCAGGAAAAGGGGTGGTTCCAGGTTCCCTGGAACCTAGGAGGGTGGACCTAAGGAGAAGAGAAGAAGCTGGAGAAGAGACTGAAAAGGAAGGAAGCAGGATGGAGAGCCAGAAGGAGCCCTGGAGGAGGCACATAAAGCAGGAGACATGTGAAGAAACTGTGCTTGCCTTTGGTTGTGGACTGGCTAAAAAGATGTGGGTGAGAGACTTGTGGGGAGGTGACAATGGCAACTTTTACCTTGATTTTGATTTTGCTCTTTCCTTCCAGACTTGTCTGGTTGTCTCTGATCCTTTTCTTTTTCTTTCTTTCTTTCTTTTTTTTTTTTAAGATTTATTTATACAAGAACTGGGGTACAGTCAGAGGCGTGGGAGGGTGAGAGAATTCACCAGAGACAGAGTGGGGAGCAGAACAGGCAGACGAAGCAGCCGGCAAGGCAGGAGAGGTCTGCCACGCCATGTGGATATCTCCCTGGCTGGCTGGAAATTGAAGCTGCGTTGCAGAGACTGCGGACAGCTTCACAGTGTGGTGTTCAACAACATGATGCGGCAGCGAGGAGGCCCCCGTTTCTGATCCTTTTCTGTGGGTCCCCACTGGAAGATGCTTTAGACTTGTGGCAGGATTTGGGGCCTTGTTCTGGGCCAATCCCACTTGGGTGGACTTTTTTTTTTTTTTAAAGATTTATTTTTATTTATTTATTTATTTATTTATTTATTTATTTATTTATTTATTTATTTATTTATTATACAAGCACTGGGTACAGTCAGAAGCGTGGGAGGGTGAGAGAATTCACCAGAGCCAGAGCGGGGAGCAGAGCAGGCGGGGAGCAGTACACTGCTGAGGGGAGCAGCGGGCGGCAGGAGAGGTCTGCGCGCCATGTGGGACCCTCCTCCAGTGGCCGGGGAGTAGCCAGGAATCGAACCGGCGCTGCAGAGGCTGTGGGCAGCTTCACAACCCAGCGCTCAACCACTGCGCCACCGGGGAGGCCCCTTCGGTGGACTTTTACCCACGAGGGGACGGGTAACTTTGGGTGCTTGATTTAGAAACTATATTCTTTGCCTTTCTTGTATTGTTTACTAATTGTATTAAAGTTCCTTCCCATTAAAGTCTTACGTATTTTGTGTTGATGCTGTGGATGGCAGAACCTATTTAGAGCAGGCAGGTTTGTGGGGTCTGGGGTACCCCTCTCCCTGCCCTGTAACAGAATGACTAGAACTCCTTTTATAAGTGATTGACTTCCATGATACCCAATGTATGATTTTATTGGCACTTGGAGAGATTGGTTTTCTATAAACACTAATAGAAATATTACTTGTAGCAACTATGCCTGATTTTTATGGAAGAGAAGAACTATGTTTTGGGTGACATTTTTTGCTTCAATTTAATTTTTGATGCTTTGATGGCATTCGTTTTTAGAATGAAATTGTCAAATCTTGTCAACAATTGTCATGATCTTAAAATATAAATGATAATAAATTGAATCTATTTCTCCTCAGATAAAGGAAGGTTTGTCACATGGGAAATGCCTAAGAAGTACCCCCATCAGTGCTTCCAGGAGTCTCCTGATATGAAATGTGAATAGCAGAATCACAAGTAAAAATGGCCTTGGTAATTGGAATGACAAACTGAAGATAACAAAAATATAATGAGGATATTGGGAAAAACTCAAGGGTTTTTGAAAACCCTTGTAGAATGGTTTTGTCTGTTTTGGTTTTTTTTAAGATTTATTTATTTACACTTATAAGAACTGGGGAACAGGCCAGAGGTGCGGGGGGTGAGAGGATTCACCAGAGACAGAGCGGGGAGCAGAACAGGCAGTTTGACTGAAGTACACTGCTGAGGAAAGCAGCAGGCAAGACAGGAGAGGTCTGCTGCACCATGTGGGTTGCTCCCTGGTCAGCCAGGGATTGAACTCGTGCTGCAGAGGCTGTGGATTATTTCATAGGTTGCGTCTTAACCCCTTGTACCACCAGGGAGGCCCAGTTTTGTCTTCTAATAGGAATAGGGCTTATTACTTTCCTAATCACTTTTCCTTCACAATGTGATACCTTTTTTAATTGGAAATAAAATCTCAATAATTGTTAGCCAAAGGAAGTTTATTAGCTAATGAAAGTCAGGATTTGAACCCAGGTAGCAATGTGACAGATTTTACTCTATGAGGCTGTTCCAGTAAGCACACATGTTTGAACTTACTTTAAGTAGGAAGGAACACTGAGTCACTTACATTAAGAATGCAGTTGTTTTTTTTTTTTTTTTTTTTTTTAAATATTAAATTTTATTTTTATATTCCCCCATACAATTGCAAACGCCCCATTCTGACCCCAATCCTTCCCCTCCCGCCCCCCACCCCCCAAAAAGTGTCTCTGGTTCATAGTTTTTTGTTGATTTTGATTTTCACTTTCTTATATTCATTTTCCTGGTCCCTTAATTAAGTTTTCTAGATTCCTGCTATGAGTGAGACCATCCGGTATTTTTCTTTTTCTTTTTGGCTTATTTCGCTGAGCATGATCCCTTCCAGTGCCATCCATGTTGCTGCAAATTGCATGTGTTTATCTTTTTTGAATGCTGAGTAATATTCCATGGTATATATGTACCACATCTTCTTGATCCAGTCATCTATTTTTGGGCATTTGGGTTGTTTCCAAAGCTTAGCTATTGTAAACAGTGCTGCTATAAACATAGGAGTGCAGGTGCTCTTTGGAATTGATGTTTCTGTGTCCTTTGGGTAAATACCTAGGAGTGGAATTGCTGGATCATATGGAAGCTCTTAGTTGTTTTTGATAGGAATTCTTCTATTTAGTTTAAACTTGCCTCTGCCTAAAGATATGCTGATGCTAGAGGAAGACAATTTAACCTCTTCCTTTCGAAAGAATGAACTGCAGAGATGCAAAGCCTGGGCACTGTTGTTAGATCTTCTTTAGATCTTTATCTGGTTCCTTGGTCATTGGTGGATGTGAGAAGACTCAATTTACCTTCACACAACAAAGTTCCTGCAGAGGTTGCAGAACAGAACCTGTTTTCACGTTAAGTCCATGACAATGGCTTTGTTCTCTGGCCTGCAAGACTGAGGTGATGAGGAATCCCCAGAAAAATTTTACAATATGTTGATACCTTTAATTTAAAAATATCTTTTGGGGCTTCCCTGGTGATGCAGCAGTTTGTGCGCCGTGCTGCGAAGAAGCTGTCCACAGCCTCTGCAGTGTGGGTTCGATTCCCGACCGGCCAGGGAGAGACCCACATGGCACCGCAGACCTCTTCTGCCTTGCTTGCTGCTCCCCTCAGCAGTGTCCTCTGTCTGTCTGCCTGTTCTGCTCCCCGCTCTGTCTCTGGTGAATTCTCTCACCCTCCCGTGCCTCTGACTGTGCCCCAGTTCTTGTATAAGTAAATATATCTTAAAAAAAAAAATCTTCTGTCTACACTGAAGAAAGATAGGTCACTTATAACAGGGCCATGCTTAAAGTTCCTTTTGCTTTGGAACTGGGATTCTATTTGAATTAAATATCAGCAATAGGGATATTTAGTCTTAAGAAAGATTATGTGTATGTGTGTGTGTGTGTGTGTGTGTGTTTGTTTCTTGGATGGTTGACTTGAACCTGGTTCCCAAGGTAGCCTACTCTAAATTAAGTCGAAATGCCAGGACTTCCAAAGCTCCTAAAGAGCTTTGGTCCTTAAAGTTTTGCTCATAGTTCCCAGGGGTTCCCTGAATCCATTTCAGGAGATCTGCAAGTTCAAGACTATCAACAGCCTTTTTGTAGCAATACTAAGATGGTATTTCCCTTTTTCATTGTGTTGATATTTGCACTGATAGCTCAAAAGCAGTGGTGGATAAATTTCTGGCTCCTTAGTGTGAATCAATGTATTGGCACAAAATTTTATAAGTGGTGATTATGCTTTTCACAGCTGAGCCCTTGAAACTTTTGTTTTTTTAAAACCAGTTTTACTTAAGGTCATCTTTGATAGAACATTTAAAACTGTTAATTTTATCAAGTCTCAATCTTTACCTATATGACTTCTAACATCAGACACAAGTACAAGAGAAATACAAGATTATTTCCCATAATTGTGGCATTCAAAAACTTTTTATAAATCCCTTATTTTATATATTATTTCTAGTGGTTCAATTTCTCTGTTAGAATCCAGACTGATACCAGCCTAGTGGAGGGAGTTAGCTGTCTTCAAATATTTGCGAGGTTATTATATGACCAGAGAAGCTGTTTTCTTCTGTGTTGATTCAAAGACTAGAAGGAAGTCCCAGTGGTAGAGGTGAAATGCAAGATGGGGTTTGGACTCTGGAGAGATAAGTTTAGTTTGGCTTAGATTCTAGATGTCGTTTACTTGCAGCTTTGATTTTCTTATCTGTGAAATGTTAATAATAACGGTATCCACTTCTCTTGACTGTTACAAGAATGAAAGGAGTAGGGCCTCCCTAGTGGCGCAGTGGTTGAGTGTTGGGTTGCGAAGCTGCCCACAGCCTCTGCAGTGCCGGTTCAATTCCCGGCCACTGGCGAGGATCCCACATGGTGTGCAGACCTCTCCTGCTGCCCGCTGCTCCCCTCAGCAGTGAATTTCATCTGTCTGCCTGTTCTGTTCCCCGCTCTGGCTCTGGTGAATTCTCTCACCCTCCCATGCTTCTGACTGTACCCAGTGCTTATATAAATAAATCTTAAAAAAAAAAATGAAAGGAGTTAACATTTGGAAAGTGCTTCAAAAGACTTTCATGTAGTAAGCACTAGTTTAGGCTCTGTTACAGTTTTCAAAGTTATAGGGAGATAGAGTTTACTACTTTAGAAACTTTTTAATGATCCCAGCTGTCAAACAAAATAGTGGCATGCCTTGCAAAGAACTGAACCTCACTTGCCCTTTGCAAAGGAGGCAGCAGAAAAAGGAAACATAGATTTGTAGTCCAAAGACTTAATTCAAGTTTTGGTTCAACCATTTGTTAGCTGTGTCATCATAGGAAGTCATTTAATCTCTCAAAATCTCCATTTCATCATCTACAATATAATTTAGGTGAAACAATAAGATTGAAGGTGCTTTGTTATCTGCAAAACGTCCTATAAATGTCAGTCCTTGTTATTTCCTTGAAAGCTTTGAGGCAAAATTTGTGTCATTGGCAATGACACCGGAGAAAAGACTCTTGTTTTGCAGAGAAATTTGGACTAGATAATACCTACAACAGCTCAGAAAGTCTACTAACTCTTTCTTAAGTAGCCTGCCTGTCAAGGTTTGTGATCACATTAAAGGAGTTAATAAGAGAACAATTTTGATTTTATTTTTGATAGAGTGAATGAGATGGTGCAGTACTAAATAAGGAAGTTAAATCAAGCAATCAGTGGGGGAACGTTAGCTCTTTTCACATATATAATTGTCATGATTTTTGTTGAGGCCGTTATTCATTATTGCAGAGGTCCTTCTTCATTTGAATTATAGTCAGTTCCACTTGAAAGTGTGCAATTCCATCTTTTATACTAAGGTTTAGGACTATTTGTACTTTCTTCCCTCTTCGAGCTTCAGATTGTTATGGTTAAAAATAAAGTATTTATCTTTGGTTTAGCAATCTAATAAAACTTTGACAGGAGTGTGAAATGGTATAAAGCATCTCTTCAACAAATCCATCTCAATAACACTTCCTGACAATCAAAAAACCTTCAGGGCCGCTCCTTAATGACTTCTGAAGTTTTAACGGATTTGTACTAAGGGTGTGAGAATGACTGGAAATGGGTTTTAAAGTAGTGCTAACTTGTTTGTTTTAAAATCCACTCTGATTTGGTTTTTGAAGAGGGTTTGAGAATATGCTTCCATTAAAATGTAGACTGATGAAGTGATTACGATAATGAGTGCTACTTGCCTCCGGTTTGGAATTACTAGGGAACCGCTCCAAGTAAAACTTTTGTAAAGGAAAAAATGTTTCTGTGAAGGTTAGAATCAAGTCCCAGAGGAAAGAGGTTAGCTAACAGTCTATCCTACAAGAGCTGGTTGATTGTCAAAGATGTGAGGCCCTGGATGTCTGGACCTAGCTGAGTCTCAGTGATTCTGGTTTAATAGATCTGAAATATAGACTAGGAATTTACAGACTATATATAAAGATAAGTAAGTAAGTAAGTAGCTTTCCAGATGGTTCTGATGATCAGCAATACATAGAAATGACTAGAACAATGCACTCCTCAGGAGTTTAGGCTTATTTAGAAAAGAGTGGTATTTATAGAGTAGATTTTAAGAATGGAGTCATTGTGGGTGATCTTGATGCATCTGAATCTTTATTACTAGTCATGGGTGTTGTAGCGAAGCAAGATGCACTTGTCAGCTCTTATGGGGAAATAAGCCTTAGGGAATTCAGACAACTGGTTGGTTTCAGTGACTTAGTTGTATTGCTCTGAAGTTCTGTGATTATATATAATAGCCCTAGGTCCATATCTGATAGAACTGAATACATGTTCTTCCAGTTTTGCTGAGGTCTAGGGATATTTTCTGGGAAGGAATACAGAACTAGATTTTTGATTTAAGATTATCTTTGAAAATATCATCTCTTCATTTCATCACACATAATAGCATCTGCTGAGGTTTGACCTTTGGTCCTTGGTTTAGGAAGAAACTAGGCATAATAGGTGTTTAGTACATATTTGTTGAATGAATGAATTAAATATAATTTGCATTTGGCATTCAATATATCATAGATGTACTCTTTATTAAATCTATGATCCTAATTTATTGTAAATCAAGGTTTTGTAAGTCCAGTGTCACAAATCACTTAAAATTTTAGGAGAGTTTACTGGTAAGGGTTATCTGGCAATGGAGTCTTCCTGAAAGTAAGTAGCTTTATGCAATGGAAATGACATGCCCTAATACATCTAACAGATGGGAAATACATTTTGAATATTTTTTTTCTTCAAAATATAACTGATCTGTACCTGAGTATTAGAGATTTAAATATGCCTTCTCAGGTAATGTTAACATAAGGCAGTAGGAGAAATTGCAGTTGCTAAACAGTCAGAGAGGTTTTGAGTGATGCATGGGAAATGGAAAGTTACGGGATAATAAAGGAAAAAAGTCTCTTACTAGTTGGATTCTAATGCTGGGATTTGATTCTAATTCTGATGCTGGGAATGAATCTGTGTCCCCAAGTTTTCGGGGGGGAGGGGTATTAGTGCTTATTAATACCTGCCTTCTCCTTTGGCCTCACAGTTGGAGCACATTTCCCAGCCTACCCTAAAGGTGGTGTGGTCCTTGTGACAGTTCTAGCCAGCAGGATATGAGTGGAAGTGTAACAGGGTGGTCCCCAGGAAAAGGGGAAGTTCCAGGTTCCCTGCCCCACCCAAAGGTGGGTGGAACTAAAGAGAAGAGAAGAAGCTGGAGAAGGGACTGAGGAAGGAAGGAAGCAGGTTGGAGAGCCAGAAGGAGCCTTGGAGGAGGCACATGGAGCAGAGAGACATGTGAAGAAACTACACTTGCCTTTTTGTCATGGACAGAGTGACACAGATGTGGGTGAGAGACCCGTGGGGAGGTTAACAATGGCAGCTTTTACCTTGATTTTGATTTTGCTCTTTTCCTTCCAGACGTGTCTGGTTGATTCTGATCCTTTTCTGTGGGTCCCCACTGAAAGGTGCTTTAGACTTGTGGCAGGCTTTCAGGCTCTGCTCTGTACCAATCCCGATTGGGTAGACTTTTACCCACGAGGGGACAGGTAACTTTGGGTGCTTGATTTAAAAACTAGATTCTTTGCCTTTCCTGTATTGTTTACTAATTGTATTAAAGTTCCTTTTCATTAAAGTCTCATATGTTTTGTGTTGATGCGGCAGATGGCAGAACCTATTTAGAGCAGGCAGGTTTGTGGGGTCTGGGCTGCCCCTCTCCCTGCCCTGTAACAGAAGCAATGGATGTTACTCCTTTGTCTGGGTGGTCGTAACTTCTCGTGTGTGGCCTCCATTCTCTTCTCTCTGCTAGCAGGCACACAGAGAACTCCAAAACTCCTTCCAGTTTGTGGCCCTGCCATCTCCTAGAGTCTCAAATATTATGTAAGAGATAAACCTCTCCTATGAGAGCTACTGGAATATGACTGTTTGCTACAGCAGTTAGTGTAGCCTAGCTTATGTAGTTTCTAAACATCAGGTTGCAAATATAGAGTTGGATCTCCTTATGGATTCAGAGACACTATGGGAGAGTGGTTTAATACATGGGTAAACTTCGAAAACAGAAATACTTTACTGGCATAAAGTCTAGTCCCATCTCTATTATGAAGCTCTGTGGCTTTGGGTCACTTTTTTAACTTTTGTAGGTCAGGTCTTAGGTTTTTTTTTTTTATTATTTTTAAAGTGGAGATAATCATAGTATCCACCTCAAAGGATTGCTGTGAGGATTGAATGAAATTGCCTCTCAGAACAGATAATAACTGTAAATAAAGTTAGCTATTATTGTTAGAATTGGCGATGGATTCATTCTAATTTATTCAAGCACATTTTCTAAGTGCTTAGTATGCCATGGTAAGGAATTAGGAAGGATATAAAGATTAACAGGACCAATTGTTGCCTTCACATATCCCCTAGTCTAGGAAGACAATTGAAAGGTATACCAATAATTATAGTGGTGAATGGCTTTGTGAGTCTGTCAGCTTTTAAATCTGAGGAGCATAATATATGAAATAGTCCTGCGCTAAAGATATGCATCAGTGGGTGGAGACAGGAAAAGAATTCTTTGAATACTTAATATATCTCTATCTCTGTGTCTATCTATCTGCTTATTTTTTATCAAACTGGCTGATGAATTTAAAAACTGTTATGCTTCATTGGAAGTCAGTTGACCCTTTTATTAGTGAGTGTTGTAAGTGCAGGTTTGGTCATTTCAGGGCAATATTTGGAAGCTTGTAAACAGCTTGAGATGATTAATTTACTCTAACAAAGAATAAGAGAGCTGTGCAATCTAGGGTATCCTCCAGGCTGACTTTTTAGTGGTAATTTTACTCAGTCAATCATCTCTTTTTCTCTTCTTCAATTTCAGCACCACTAAACCATACCAAATGAGTAAAATGCAGGTAGGTGATAAAACAGAGGGCTTTGAAATCTTTCTGTACCTTCAGGGCACTGGGAATTTTACCATTTTACACCCAAACCTGAATTAGACTATCATTAAAATTTTTTTTGAGCTTATGTGAAAGCTTTTCAGCTTATATGAAAGAGTTCCTGGAGATAACCTTAGTACATTTTGTTTTCCTCACATGTGAACAAACACTTTTTCTAGCTGTTGCTAGTGAGGCACTGAACTGGGAGTTTTGGGCTCACAGATCCAAAATCCAAAGTCTTATGGAAAATTCACTTATACAAATGTATGCACTTTTATAAATGCTATAATAGATAAATATTCTAATTTTCATGGTGCCACCAAAAACCTGAGCCTTGTCTGCACGATGCCTTGTCAGGAGAGATGTTCAAGGATGTTATGGCTCAGCTGCTTCTCTAAGGGAGACTGAGAATTCACAGGTGGAAAAGAGGGAGGCAGGCTTTACAGGCAGTGTAGACAGAATGTGCTGATACAAGGTCCTTTTTAATTGTCATGACTTCTTTGGTTTTTTTTTAAGATTTATTTTATTTGGACAAAACTGGGATACAGGCCAGAGGCGTGGGAGGGTGAGAGAATTCACCAGAGACAGAGCGGGGAGCGGAACAGGCAGATGGACTGGAGACATTGCTGAGGGGAGCAGCGGGCAAGACAGGAGAGGTTTACAGCGCCATGTGGGAATCTCCCTGGCCAGCCAGGAACGAACCCGCGTTACAGAGACTGTGGACATCTTCACAGCGCGGCGCTCAACCCGCTGCGCCACCAGGGAGGCCCTGTCATGACTTCTTTGGATCCTGAAATACCTTAAAAGATCTAAGCCACTGATGTCTGCTCAGAATACTGGGAGATTTTATTAAAGACATGATATCCACCAGATGTCAAGATGTGAGACAAACCTTACTTATTGAAGAAAGATGGCAGGATAACATTATGTAATTATATAATCATATATTTAAGTAATATAACTCAGGTGTGCATCATTAAAAATCAGCACTATATATACACTATTAAGTTCACCACTAATTGTCCAGTTCTGTCCTTCACCATGCACTTGATCCCTTTTACCCGATTTACTTCCCGCATACCCCCCTTTCCTTCTGGTAGGCACTAATTGGTCTTATGTAGCTAAATCTTCTAAACCTAACTCAGGGAAAGTTTCATAAATATTAACTTACCACTCCTGTCAGATTGTTTTCTCAGTCTAGACTCCTCCCATTATTATAATAACTCTCCTAATGAAAGGAGCAAGAGAAATTTCTGATGTTTTCTTGTCCAGAAGCCTTATCCTCTTCTATTTCTTGATGTATAATAGCTCAACAAAGTGCTCTGAATATCCCAAGTCACCTAAAATTAACATATCAGCTAATTGGATTTGATACTATTAGAGGCATGGGGAAATATTCTAAGGCAACTGGTTGGAATCAAGGACATAAAAAGAAAGGCATTATGCAAATGTTTGGTTATTAAGTTATTCTGCCCAGAGGGGATAAAGTCAGATAATGGGAAATGAATGAGAATCAAAAATTTCCTCTATGTTTTCATATTACATTTCTTCAAGAATAACATTTAGCCTCTTTAGTAGCTTGTCTTTGCCAACACAAAGGAACTGAGACCTGGAAGCACTGGGCCCTCCGGGGAGGTGCGGATGTGGAGGCTTGGGAGTGGAGTGAGGTGGGTGAGAAGGTGGTAGGAGGTGCTGAGGTCAGAGAAGTGGAAGGGTTCAATTATGGAGTGCTTTGCATATTGTAGAGGGCTACTTCTAATGTTGGTAATAATTTGTTTCTGAACATTTAGTGAGACTAATAACTTTGCTTATATACCTTGCAGGTAATGGGACAGGACAATGTCCCATTCATTATCTCTCATGACCATCACAGCAGTTTGGAGGTGGACTGGTGGCTGCCCCAGGTCACACAGTTAGACACAGGGATGAAGCTTTCTGAGGGTACCTTCTTTCATTTACCTGCTGAAAACAATTGGGATGACAGACCATGAATAACTTGTTATATTTGGGCATTGAGATCATAACTGATAATCTAGTTGGTAATGAGATTTTTGAACTTGATGAAATTTAATTCTGGGGTTATTGCTTCTGACTTGAAGAATTTAGACCACTAACTTGAGTGGGAATGTGTTTCTGCTTGGTTGGAGCTTGCTTAGGCTTTGCAGTTTCTGGTACCTCAAGTATTATTGGGCAAAATTCAATGAATCTGGCTCTGTAGAACTTTTGAGAGATGTTCCATCCCCAGGCAGTGTATGAGCACTCAGAGGGAGGAGTTCCATAGACTTCAGTTATTCCGCCTATTATTCCCTAATTATTATAATAAATATATTTATGTTATAAATATAATATTTTTATATTTAAATAATTCTATTCAAATATATATTTAAATATATCAGAAATATATTATAGACATAATAATAATTATACAATTATCATATAATTATTATACTAATTATTATTCCCTAAGCCACAGGAGGGTTTCTAGAGAGAAGAAAGCCTCTTTTACTGAATCCTCAAAGGAGGAGACTTATTCATTTCTCTCTATCATCTTTTTCTATGTGAGTTTATAAATTTTCAGTCTGTGGCCTTAAATTTGGAAAACTGAGCTGTAAAATAATGCTTGGGTCTGATTCACATTTTCAAATGGCATAATAAACTGTTGTGTTCTAAAATAGTTTATTTTCTAAGTCTTTTCTTTCAACAAATTGTAAGTTGCTGGAGGGCAAGAAACTTTTTTCTACGTCTTGTTTTCAATTACTGTCTTTCACCGTTTTGATATTTATATCTTGATTTTAGAAGATGTTGATGAAAACTTTGTATCTCATGAGTGATTAACAGTTGGACTCTGAAGGCAGGTGACCTAACTTTTAAAATTCTACCTCTGTCACTTGCTAATTGTGCAGTCTTGGGCAAGCTCTATAACTCCTCTAAGCCTGTTTCAGTTTCCTCAACTGTAAACTGGAGATAACATTTGAAATTACCCAATATGTTTATTGAGGAATTAAACTAGATATTGCATCTAAAGCACTCGGCACAGAGCTTAGCACACACATGTTCAATAATTATTTGCAGATCATCATCATTAATCACTACTATCATCATTGTTGCTTTTTGTCACTTTTATTTCCATTTGTTTTATGTTGAAATTAGTCCTGGGCACCATAAGATTTGTTTCTTTAGTTTCTTCTGGGATATCTTTTCCTTCTGTGCAACCTCCTTTTCTGGTTTAGGAACGATCTGTTCTTTTTCAGTAAGGATCATCTCAATGTGGCAGGGAGAGCTCATGTATGGGTTAATCTGACTTTGAGCTCTGTAAATTCTGCAATGCATCTTAGGGACTTTGTTGACCTGAATGTACTCAATGACCAGAGAATCTTTATCTAAGCCTTTAAGTTCTGTGTTACTCTGCATTTTTAAGAATGCATAGTAAAATTCAGCACTCTTTCTGGGCCACTGGCCCTGCGTCCAGCCCCATTGTTTTGCTGAGGCATACATATCAACTCCATCATTGTAATGACCGGAAAGGTATGCACTGCTTTTGTAGAGTGACATCCTTTAGGTACTTGGAGACTTGTCAGATATGCATACCTTTGATGGTCTAGGAAGTTTCAGGAGTGTTTTTAAAATGAACACAAAAATTTGAACCTCTTGATGTGCATGACTGTAGGGGTTTTCCATCTCAAGTGAATAGCAAACCATTTTCAGAGATCACCTAAGGCCTTATGGGAAGAGGCTGTCAATGTTGTTTTTATTGTTTTCATCATCCTTGGGGATGGCTGATACTAATGCAGTTAAGTGTTAATTTTGGTAATTTTTAGCCTGGAACGAAATTCTTGGTTTTATGCCACAGGGATTTGTCCTTGGTTTTATCCTGTACGTATAAATGTCCTGTAGATATCATTGCCTAGTTTTATCATTTCATTAAAGGTTTGAGCTTCTTTTTTAACTAGTCATAAAGATAAAAGGAATCAGCAGGTGGGCAGATTTGTTGGATCATCCAACACTGTTCATCATTTTGTAGTTGATGACTCTTATGATAAACTTCAACTTAGGGAGAGTATTCCTTATTTGTGAGTTTCTTTATTTCTTTGGGTTTGACCTGAAAAACCAGTTATATCACTTTATTTTCCACTTAAAAGACCTAAGCCAAGTTTCTTTCTGACCAGTGAGTTTCCCTTTTATCTTCTTCCTTCACCTATTTTTCCTCTCCTCTCCCAGATATTATGTTCTCTTCTGTTTTTCCTTCCATGCTGTTCTTCCTTTCATTAAGTTAGTTAGATAACTGAATTCTAGCTGGAATTTTTCATAGCTTAATAATGACTTGCATAGTAGTATACCTTTCAGATCATACATCTGTTTAAAATGTACTAACAATTGGTGCTCTAGCCAAAAGAAGGTTAAATGGCAAGAATTTTGGAACTTGTAGCAGACTGGTACTAGGGAACTGTCTTTTATTAGGAACCTCAGCACTGCAGGTGGTTCTAGTGATAGCAGAGGGTGAGCAGACCTCTAAGTTTCCTTTTTAGGGTAAGGGTGAGGTCTTGGCACAGAGATTAGAAGTTCATTGATTGAATGCAGTGAGATCAGGTCAAAAAATTGGTTATTGAAGTTATTGGACTCTGCTTTTATCCTGAAATCAGAAAAATCTGCTGGCATTCGGATTTGATCTCACTTAGCTGGAAGTCTCCTGGAGGTAGTGACTGGATTGTATTGCCCAATCTATGACTATACAGGTCATGTAGACCAAAGAAGGAATACTGGGTAAAAATAAATTTTAAGAGAGTAATTAGCTAGCAATATAAGATGCCACTTAAATAAATTGGAGAGTATACTTTTCACCTTAAATATGCATAAGGATCTCAATTTATATCATTATGGTTCTCATTCCCTTCTAAAGTGAGATAAACTGGGATATTTTGCTCTTATTTTTACTGTAGAAGTTATATATTTCTATTGGTCATCTTCCATGTTTTTTTTGGGGGGCAAGTAATTATGTCAATTATATCACAAGGAGTGATTAATAAAAAGATGATGAATTAAAATGGAAGGAATTTTAATAGTGGTATTAACTCGGTTGTAATTGCTTTATTCATTGCAGGGGAAAACGTAGCATGACAATGCACCAGTGTATTTTTACAAATGCATGCTTCCTTTATGCTTTAGGGAAGGGAGGCCACAGACAGGATGATGAGACGAAAAAGAAAATAAGAGTATTTTCTTACTTGAGTTTCAAAATACAGTTTGGACCCAGGGCAGAAACAATAGTGAAAGAAGAGTAAAAAGAGAACAGTCAAATTTTTGCCCTGACCTTGAGAGGGGGTTAGGAGAGCTATGGGAAGCCAGTGGACCCTAGGAGTCTACAGGGCTGGAAAAGGGAAATAGAACTGGAATTTTGCTGGGTAGTGCTAGGAGGGTCCTGGTGAGAACACAGATGTCAGGCTCAGTGGATGCAGCATGGAATGATAATGAC
Source organism: Talpa occidentalis (assembly GCF_014898055.3). Taxonomy (NCBI): domain Eukaryota; kingdom Metazoa; phylum Chordata; class Mammalia; order Eulipotyphla; family Talpidae; genus Talpa; species Talpa occidentalis. The sequence goes on along the minus strand of NW_023605194.1, from coordinate 49,099,473 downwards.
ATCCTGTGACTATGGGGATGAGTTACGTCTCAGGGGCGGCCTGTGTGGATGGATGACAGACCTGACTCCTCAAGGGCCTTGACATTGTGTCGTCTTCCCCATCCCCACCCTGCTCCAGGACAACTTTTAGATAAAAGAGAAATGCAGAATTGACTGAGTTCACTAAATAAATATTGCCTAAGATGAACACTTATGTCCCCGGTGGAAAAAGGATTTAAGATAGACATTATGTTTGGTTTTAGAAAAATACAGTTATATTTGTGCATATCTGATTTTTTTTCTTCTTGCTAATGCTTTTAGAGAAAAGCACTGAAGGTGACAGACTAATGGACTAAGTGGGCTGTTTTCAGGTTGGAAAAAAAGCACTCCTGTGCAAGGTAGGGAATTTAGATTTTAGCCTTATCGTTGTTGCTATTTGACCTTGGGCACATTATTTTCTCCTCTGGGTTTATCTGTCTCCATCTGTGGGCTTGGCCAGAGTTGAAGCTTCTTAACTTAGTGACTGAGCTTCCTTGGACAGGTTGAAGAGTTTTTCTAAGACATCTTGAGTCCCTGTGTGAACAAATCATTGTCTGTAGATGGAATAAGTAATATATTTTTGCATATAATTACTACTGATTTTTTAAATGTGCTTCTTTCTGTGTTTAATAAAATGTGATTAATTCATTTAAAAGCACCACTACTTTTGTTTTCTTTTTGTAATTTATTATCTTCTCTATTAGGCAATACAAAAATTGTAGCTATTTAGAAATCATAGGGTCCTCTCAGCCTAGAATTTATTCTAAAATGTAGTTTCTCAAAAACAAAAAGGCAACCCATGGATTGGGAGAAGATATTTCCACAGCACACGTTAGAGAAGGAGTAAATTTCTAATATATATAACAAATTCATACAACTCAACAACAAAAATCAAACAACACAATAAAAAAAGTGGACCCAAGACCTAAACAGGTACTTCATCAAAGAATACATTCAGATGGCCTATAGGCACATGAAAAAAAAGATGTCAGACATCACTTATTTTTTTTAAAGATTTATTTATTTATACAAGAACTAGGGTACAGGCCAGAGGTGCAGGAGGGTGAGAGAATTCACCAGAGACAAGAGTGGGAAGCAGAGTAGGCAGGTGGACCAAAAACACTGCTAAGGGGAGCAGCAGGCAAGACAGGAGAGGTCTACCACGCCATGTGGGAATCTCCCTGGCCATCCGGGAATCGAACCTGCGCTTGCAGAGGCTGCAGACAGCTTCACAGTGCTGCGCTCAACCTGGTACGCCACCAGAGAGGCCCAAACATCACTTATTATAAGGAAAATGCAAATCAAAACCACAATGAGTTATCACCTCATACCTGAAAGAATGGCTCACATCAAAAAGACTGGAAATAGTTAATGGTGAGGATGTGGCGAAAAAGGAGCACGCTGTCACCATTTGTGAAATGTAATTTGGTGCAGGCTCTATGGAAAATGGTGTAGAGGTACCTGAAAAATAAAAATGGAAATACAGTATGATCTATCAATACTGCTGCTAGGTATTTACCCAAAGAATAGGAAAATGGTAATTGTGAAAAGATTTATGTTCAAAGCAACTTTATTTATGATAACTGAGTCATGGATCCAACTTAAATGTCCTTTGACAGACAACTGAAAAGAAACTGTGGACTATGTACTCAATGGACTACTACTCAGCTATTTAAAAAGATGAAATCTCAAGATCCATGATTATGCTAAGTGAAATAAGTCAGAAAGTGAAAGACAGTTATTGGATAGTTTCACTCATTTGCAGAAAATAAATAACTATAAATAAATAATAACACCAGCAACAAACCCCAAAGCAAAAACAAACTGACGAAACACAACAAAAATAATTTTTAGACTGAAAAATCTACTGCTAACCAGAGCAGGTGGGAGGCATGGAGAAGGAACAGGGAAGGGCAGATGACAGGGTTTTGGCACTAAGGCTTTGTTGGCGACTGAGAAAAGCATGTGGACATGTGGAGCTGTGAACTTGCACTCCCCGAATTACATAATTTTGTAAATGACTGGCAAATTAGTAGAATTTGAGGAAAAATCAACATGGTTTCAATGAGACTGCAGGACCCTTAAAAGAGCCATTCCAATTTCTACTCACTACAGTTCTACAATGTGGTTTATGTTAATTAAGTCTCAATAATACATAATTGTCCAGGAAATGATTGATTCTTACATTTTCTCCATCGGTGGTACCAATTGGTTTATCTCAAAAATGTAAAGAAACAGTAGTAGTGGAGATGTTTTCATTACTACACTTAAATCATCTCTCCTTTTTGTTGCTGAGAATATACTCTATCTCTAGGAGAGGGTAGTGATAAAAACCTAAATTTAAATCTTGCTTCTTCTGCCTACTTTCTGTATAATCCTCCCTGAGGATTATAATCCTCTGCCTCTTAAAATGAAGATAAAAGCATTAATCAACATAATATTGGGAAGATATCAAGGTAACTGGGTACATTATATACCTAGCAGAAGGGAAGTATGTAAAAATTGTTAGTTTCCCTTATGCTCCTCTAGAAAGCTTATTTAATGTAAATATGTAAAAAAGTGATGTAGAACTGCCTTAAATATTAAATTGTATAATTTAAAGATTAAATTAGCAACAATTTAAACCCCATGTTGACCTGTCCACCTTGTCCAGGGCTGGCTTAGTGCCACCCCATCCACTACAACTAATGAGTGAGGCAGTTTTACCTCCTGGAAGGGAGATTTAGCACTGGATCCTGTCTCTCTAAAAAGCTCAGAAGAGTTTTCACCGCAAGCCTTCCTTTCTTTCTGAGTAATACTTTATCAGAGTATTATTCACAATGTCTATTCAGCTGCTGCCAAGCCTGTGAATCCTGGAGGTGCCCTCTATTGTGAGGTCTTGAGGTAGACTTGAATGGAGAGAATGTGATTTCAAAATAATTTATTTTGAATGCATTCTCACTTTGGTGGTGGAGAGGAGGCACAGATGGCTGAATTAGGACATGTGCCAGTTCTTTCTTTATGCCAGGCATCCAGAGAATTCAAGCTTTGGGAGAATGAGCTTTAGGAGAAGAGTGAAGGCTAAAAGAAGCCAGAAAGTACTCTAGTATATGGTCCCTGGTCCACCATTTAAAGCAACTGTTTTGGGTAATCAAAGGGCTTCCCTCAGACATAATGTTGGCTTCTTGAATATTTGTTGGGGTGAAGACCTTGAATAATAGAAATGGGTTTTGTTGTTTCCTAAATTTAGGCAGTGTTCTTTTAGAGACAGTGGCGTGGATGTGAACAACCAGTGGAGGATCACTGCAGTGGATCGCACTCCCCAGCAGAAAGTTTGTTAGGATGTAGGTTTCCCAATTTCACCTGATTGTCTCCTTCAGCTCTGCCAAGTGGTTGAAATTGCTAGCTGGATGCCACTCTCTGAAGCTCTCTGAAAAGTTTTTTTAAATTTTCTGATCTCTGATTTGAGGATCCCAAAGCACTAGCTACTTTGCTTCTAACTGCTTCATATACTTCTTCCTAAATGCTGTTGAACTCCCTCTGATTTAGCTAAGTTCTGTCAGGTTTCAGGGATGAGAGAATCTCAGTTAATCTTAGCTAGTGGTGGTTGTCATGAGTGTAAGTGAACAAAATAGGTTTCTCAGTGGTGAAATAACCTTGAGGAGCAGAGCAGATGTTTCTGAATCAAGAATAAAGACATAAGAAAATAAAGATAAATATTTTTTTTAAGTTTAAAAATGGAAAAGAAAGAAATTCCTCATTAAACTCACTTTCAGTGTTTTTGAGATACTTTCATGAAAAATTTTTTGTGAAGTAAACAAGTTTTCCAAATTTGCACTGAAAAATAAAGTAACTCTGGGTATCTGGCTGATATTCTAGGGCTCCTCCACAAAGTACCATAAACTTGATGGTTTAAACAAAAAAGATTTATTGTCTCACAGATCTGTACACTGAAATCTGGGATCAAAGTATTGATGGGATAACTTCCTTCTGATGACCATAAAAGAGATCTGCTCTATGGGTCTCTTCTAGCTTCTAATAGTGTGCTGACAAACTTCCCTGGTTTGTAGATGCATCACCTCAACCTCTTCCTTCATCGTTACCTGCTGTTCTCTATGTGTGTTTGTCTCCAAATTTCTCCTTTTTATAAGGATACTAGTCATACTGAAATAATATCCACCCAAGTGATCTCATTTTAACTTGGTTACCTGTGTAAAGACCTGTATCTCAACATCACATTTCCAGGTACTGAGGATTAGGACTTTGACATGTGAATTTTGGGGTGACAAAATTCAACACATAACAGTATTAACAGTTACTTTTTTTTTGGTTTCCTCATAGTCAGTCATGTTCTTAAATAAGTCTGTTTTGGGCCTCCCTGGTGGTGCAAGTGGTTAAGATGCAGCCTATGAGGTTGTCCACAGCCACCGCAGCTCCAGTTTGATCCCCGGCCGGGGAGCTACCCACATGACACAGCAGACCTCTCCTGACTCACCTGCTGCTCCCCTCAGCAGTGTATTTCAGTAATCCGCCTGTTCTGTTCCCCACTCTGTCTCTGGTGAATCCTCTTAACTCCCACACCTCTGGCCTTGTACCCCAGTTCTTGTATGCATAAATAAATAAATCTTTAAAAAAATAAGTCTTTCTTCAGTTTCTATGAAGATTTTGTCATATCTGCTATTAAGTGTTTTCTCTTTTCTCCCCCTTTCCTGACTTGTACTTTCTGCAGTCATGACCTCTGTGTACGGACTTTGCTCTGTATGCCTTTGGCTTCTATATGCGTCCTTGATTTCTGACTTTTTTTTTTTAAGATTTATTTATTTATTTATACAAGCACTGGGTACAGTCAGAAGCGCGGGAGGGTGAGGGAATTCACCAGAGCCAGAGCGGGGAGCAGAGCAGGCAGAAGGACCAAAGTACACTGCTGAGGGGAGCAGCGGGCGGCAGGAGAGGTCTGCGCGCCATGTGGGACCCTCCTCCAGTGGCCGAGGAGCACTCAGGGATCGAACCGGCGCTGCAGAGGCTGCGGGCAGCTTCGCAGCCCAGCGCTCAACCGCTGAGCCACCGGGGAGGCCCGATTTCTGACTCTTTTGCAAGTATTTAAAGTTCCTCAGCATCTCATCAGTTTAGTTGCTCAGTGACAAGTATAGAACATCCTTGATGGTGAGGTTTCCGTCAGGTAACGCTATATAGTCTTTAGCTGTCTTTGGCGGTGGATTGACTCACCCTTGCATCAGTTAATCAGCTTTGCCCATGATAATGGATCCCATGGAGTAAAGCATGACAGCCTACAAAGAAATCATCCCATATGACTGCTTTTTAAAAAGGCTGTAGACATGTGAACATGCTGAGCTTTCAGAGTGGCTATGTCACTGGCCCTGTAATTAACCCTGGGCACTCAGAAAAAAGTTATAATTTTTTTTTGGTTCATTTTTTTAAAAGATTTATTTATTTATACATACAAGAACTGGGGTACAGGCTGGAGTTGTGGGGGTGGTGAAGGGATTCACTAGAGACAGAGTGGGGAACAGAACAGGCAGATTGACTGAAGCACACTGCTGAGGGGAGCAGCAGGAGAGTCAGGAGAGGTCTGCTGCACCATGTGGGTTGCTCCCTGGTCAGCCAGGGATTGAACTCGTGCTGCAGTGGCTGCGGATAGCTTCATAGGTTGTGTCTTAAACCCTTGCACCACCAGGGAGGCCCTTTTTTTTTTTTTTTTTTTTTTTTGATGCAGTTTTCCTTAGGGGACCTGGATGCTCATCCTGTATATTGGAGAAATTTCTGATCTGAGAAGATATGATTTCAGGATTTTGCTGACTTTGAAAAGTATCTCATAGAGCCACCACTGTTTCCAGGTGGCTGGCATACTAAAAAAAAAAAAAAAAGGTAAGAAATGACTAAAGAGAATTACAGATATTATAATATAAATATGTAATATAATAGCCTCTAACCCCTTTGGTTAGCCATAAGATCATTACAATATTTATAAAAGTATTACTCGCAGGTAGTCCAGTAAAAAAGACAGAAGCTTATAAAATTGCTTGGTGCTTGCTTCTTTATTCTATTCTGTTGTGGGATATATTGGCCAATTTTTTCTTCATTTGAGTATACCATAAAGTTCTAAAATTGTAAAAGGTCTAAAATTCAGAAGCCTTGTGATTTTGACTCCTTTTCTTCCTTGAGAGGATTGGCCACCAGAGATATAGGTCCAGAAGGGATTTTATTACGTTTACTTGATTCTGTACAGGTTCTAATTTCAACGACTTAATTAAATTACATAAGTCAAGAAGCCTACATCCCATCTAAATATTCCCTTTGAATTTTAAGGATCATTAAACAACATTCTGGGCCTAAAACTACAGTAGGCTCCTAGGAGAATGCAAAACTGGTCAAGGCAGAGTGTGCCTCTGATCAGTTCTAAGTGGGTACAACTCCTTTGTCTTAGTCCCTGTGATTATGGTCTTTCATTTCTCAGCTCTGTGTTGCAACTTGTGAGTTGTCCTGCCTACATCCTCCTTGCTGGCATTCCTCTTTGTGCATTCATTCTAGAATTCTCTATCAACTCGTAGATTTTTATGGTTTTTATTTTTCTTTTGACAATGCTGACTTTTTGGCCTTCCTGTTTTTTCACAAACATTGCCCAAGGGTTATGTAGCTTCAACTAAGTGTAGAGGTTTTTAACAGACATTTACTTCCATAATTTATTTTTCAGTGTTTTCAATTTCATATCACACTTATGTTTTAGAAACAAGATGATTTATGAGGAGTTCACAGATAATTGATTTCTGAGATCTGGGTGATCCTTAGCAACTGGGAAAGGGTTTCGCTGGCTGCTTACTATGGGGTGAAAACAAAACAAAACAAATAGAAAGTCCTTGACTTAAGAGAGGTTGTGTTTCTCTGGCTTTGATTGATCAAATAAAACCAATGAATTTATTTATTTTATTGTTGAACACTGGAATTCACCTAGATATTTCTGGTTCAAGAAAAGACTTTTTTTTTTTTTTTTGTGGTCTATTTGTTTTTGAAGTAGTGGTTTTTCTATATGAAAGGAAATAAATGTTGAAGGGGCCCCTCCTTTGTCTTTCTTTTGCCACCTTTACTGTATTTGAGGGCTTAAATCCTATTGTATTTTTTAAAGTGATTTTTTTCCCCTATAAATTTTAGAAATGTAGAGCCTCCCTGGTGGTGCAAGGGGTTAAGATACAACCTGTGAAGCTGTCCACAGGCTCTTCAGCACTAGTTTGATCCCTGGCCGGCCAGGGAGCAACCCATGTGGTGTAGCAGACCTCTCCTGACTTGCCTGCTTGCTCCCCTCAGCAGTGTTTTCAGTCAATCTGCCTGTTCTGTTCCCCTGTCTTTGGTGAATCTTCTCACCCCCCCACACCTCTGGCCTGTACCCCAGTTCTTGTATGCATAAATAAATAAATCTTTAAAAAATATTTTAGAAATGTAAGACTCTTGTGATATTAAAGCTAAAAGAAAGTTTAGAAATCAGGTTTGGTTTCAGCTTTTTCCTTAACCTAAATACCCACTGCTACCCATAACTCCATGGTTTGAAGTCATTAATTTATTAAAAATTTGTTAGCAGTATTTACCAAATTATGGATTTACCAAGGTAACTCATAACCACCCCGAGGAACAGCTAAATACAAAGAAACTTTATATTATAATTGACTGGTAAGGATTGGTGACAAATTCCTTGGAAATTTATTAAGTAAAAATAAATAACAGAAAATATCACGGACCCCTAGATTGTCAGAGTCCCAATTTATAAACCACTGATTCAGTTTGTTCAATCATTTTATAGATGATGAAACTGAGATTTAAAAAAACATTAAATAATCTTATCAAATGCCATATAGCTATTTCCTTTCCAAAATCAGTATGGGAGATGTCACTAACACGTAGCTTGTACAGCTTTGGTTGTGTTTCAGTGTGGTGGAGCCCAGGGTTACACTGAAGTAATGAAATATCCAAAAAAGTGTCAATCTTTCTTAAGTCTCTCCTCTCCCTCTACCCCACTCTCTCTTTCATCACTCTCTCTTAAGTTCTGTGATGTAGTATCGATGTATATCTTTTATTTTACCTTGATATGATGTCTTCTCAGCAACAGAGAAAGAACACAGAAAGTGAGGCAGACACCTAAGGCTCACAGCCTAGAGGAAGAGATGTGAAATGGGAATGAGAAACCCCAAAACACCCCTCAAGTGCCCTCTCAGACTCCCCTCTAGGAGTGCCTGGCTTCAAGTTGCTGCCTCTCTTGAGCTTCGGCCTTGTCCCATTCTTTCTGCAGACTGCCTTTCTCTGCTCTCAGTGGCTCAGGGTAGGTGTCCCACAGAGAATGAACAGAAGTTCTCAATTCCCAGGAGAAAGGATCTGATTTGCTTTGGGAACCATTGGTGTTCCTTGGATGATCTCAGAGAAGGGGAATTGTGGACTGGTCACTGGAGTCGTGTAATGGATTTAGTGCTCTATGGTTCATAGAGTGCTTTCTTCAAGTATTAACTACTTTAATTTCACCACAAACCTGAGGATGTATACTATAGTGGACTCTTTCCTAGGGCTGTGGTAACAAAGTACAACAAACTGGGTGGTTTAAAACAGATATTTATTTTCTCACAGTTCTTGAGTCTAGAAATCCAAACTCAAAGTGTCAGCAGACTTGGGCTGTGAAGAGAAGGTGTTCCATGCTTTTCTGCTTTCTTGGAATGGTCAGCAATCCTTGGCTTTTCAGTTCTTTGTAGCTGTATCATTTCAATCTCCAACTCCAACTTCCCAAGACATTCACCCTGTACATGTCTGTATCCAAATTTCCCTCCATGCACAAGGTTATCAGTCAAATGGATTAAGAGTCCACCTTACTCTAGTAAGACCTCATGCATTATCTAATTGTATGTACAAAGACCCTATTTCCAAGTAAGATCACATTCTGAGGTACTAAACTTTAGAGACTTGAATATAACATAATACAAATTATAGTAGATAGCTCGCCTAAACTTTGAACTCAAACTCAGAACTTCCAAATTTTTATTTTTTTTGTATTATATATTTATTTTACATTGTTGTTCGTTTTTGCACAGTGCTTGATTTCTTCCCTCAGGTGTAATCCCCATAAAATTTCCATCACCTAATCACCAATGAAACATCACCATTGTCTCTTGTGACCATCCCTCCCCTGTTAGAACTTTCAACTTTTTAAAGGAACTTATTCATCATTGGTTGTTTTTGGCAACATTAAAGCAGAAAACTATTATGGCTAATTTATCCTCTTCTATTTGGCATTGAATTGAGCAATTATTCAATGGAGTATATAAAGCTCCTGGCTAATTTATCATTTACCATTCTTAATCATACAAGATGTGAGGCAGGGGTTTAGAAAAAAGAAAAAAAAATGTGGTCAACCAGTTGTTTTGTCTTTCACTAATTAATTTAAAATGATAAAAGAGTAAAAGAAAACCTTCACATGAGAACTGACACAATAAATATGCCAATGCTGTTGCTGCATGATTCTATGGAGTATCTCGATAATTTACTTTCAGTTTATTCTATTTCCCCCACCCACAAATTCAGTCATATCGAGCACTCAAAATAATGGATGTTTAAAAGGAAAATAAATCCTCTAACTGTGAGCATAGACTGAAGGGCAGGATGGGAAAAGTGCTAGTTTCTGAATACCTATTTTCCCACCCTTGGTTCCAGAACAGAAAATTCCATTCACTTTTTTTCTAGGATGGGATATGACTGGAGTGATTATAAAATTTGTTATCCAAACTGGGAGTCTTTCTAGAGTAATGGGTTTAAAAATCATTAATATTATACTGACCATCAAATTGTTTTATTTTATTGGTGGTATATAGAATAGTTCCAATCAAAGGATATTTTCAAAAAATAACTCATCTTCAATGATAAAATTAAAAACTTAATATTTGAGTATTTTAAAATAATAGAAGCAGCCTAGTTATTCCTGGTAGGTACTCACATTTCTTTATCAGTTTCTTAGATGTCTCTATCTCAAATATTATGTCACTACAATCTTTTTATATCTGTATCTTTGAGAGGACTGATTTGCTCTTCTTTTTCATCTATTCTATTTTCATGGCTTATTTTTTCAAAAATTTTTCACTCCTCCATTCATCTTTTAGTATCCTATTTCCTTTATTTTCTTTTTTAAATATTCAATCTCATTCTTCTGTTCATTGACTATATTTCTCACATCATGTTTTTCCTTTTCAGCATTTTCTCTTAAATCTTTGAGCATTTTCATTATGGTGATTCTGAATTCTTTATCTGTCAGGCAGAGATATTCTGTGTCAGAGTTGGTGACTTTCTTTCAGTGGTGTATTGTTTCCAGGAGGGCTTGCTTGACCACTGGTATTTTTCTTTCTAACTATTGTTTGCTTTTGGGTTTGTTCTATGCATTGGGTCTCGTGCAGGCAGGCATGACATCTGCGCGCTCTTACCCAGGCATGGACATATTTGCCTTGTGCAGGGGTGGCTGTGATTGGGCTTGTAATGGATGGCTGGTGCTGATGGGTGGGGCCCCCAGGGTCTCCTGAGGGCCACCAGGGGTCTCTGCTACCTGTGGGCTTTGTCACTACAATCTTTCTAAAAAAAAAAAATTTTTTTAAAGATTTATTTATTTATGCATACAAGAACTGGGGTACAGGCCAGAGGTGTGTGTGTGTGAGAGAATTCACCAGAGACAGAGTGGGGAACAGAACAGCAGACTGACTGAAATACACTGCTGAGGGGAGCAACAGGCGAGTCAGAAGAGGTCTGCTGTGCCATGTGGTTTTCTCCCTGGCTGGGGATCGAACTTGTGCTGCAGTGGCTGGGGGTAGCTTCATAGGTTGCATCTTAACCCCTTGAGCCACCAGGGAGGCCCTGAAAAAAATTTTTTCTATATGAATTTATGTTTAAAATTTTTTTTCATAAGTTGTCTGAAATGTTTTTCAGGGTTGCGTATTATGGTTAATAAATTTGAAATTGTTGCCATTTAAATTGACTCTTCTTGATAGCTGTCATGTTTTTCAACAATAAAATAATTTCTAATTAGGTGCTGAAGTTCCTGGTGAAGCAAGAGTATATTTAGCTAATGGTGGACATTCTCTTTTTTTTTGGAAATGTTGAAAAATTCAACTTCAATATTTTTATTTTCACAGTTATGTTTTTAAAATGGCCTCTATTTAAAATTCATTTTGCATCAAATATTTTACAAGACAAAACCTCAACATTAAGTTTTTTCAAAATCCTTTTGGTTGTTTCATCATACTTAAATGTGGCAAAACTAAATGACTTGGGTCTCCCCGGTGGCTCAGCGGTTGAGCGCTGGGTTACGAAGTTGCCTGCAGCTGCTGCAGCACCCATCGATCCCTGGCCGCCGGGCGAGGGTCCCACATGGCACGCAGACCTCTCCTGCCACCTGCTGCTCCCCTCGGCAGTGTACTTCATCTGCCTGCTCTGCTCTTCGCTCTGACTCTGGTGAATTCTCTCACACTCCCGTGCTTTTGACTGTATCCAGTGCTTGTATAAATAAATAAATAAATCTTTAAAAAAAGAAATAAAGTTAAATTAAAAAAACAGAACTAAATGCCTTATCAATTTATTTACAATAGATTGGAGAATAAAAATTTAACCTGTTAGTAGTAGAAATGCCAGCAGAATATTTTTCACTTATAAAAGATGGCATATTTAATGGAAAATCATAGGATTTAAAATTAATTCATCAGTCCTTTGAAGTCTTCTAGTTTCATTTGCTGTATTTGAAATGAAGGAATTTTGATGTCTTTGTTGGCCTGCTCTGATTTTAATTAACGTTCTTTGTAAAATCTTCAAAAATCAAAGATTTTTGGTGTTATGGTACTCTGTAATTTTTTGAACTCACATATTTGAACTGATTTTGGCAAGACATAAAGATTAATTTACAAAATTGTCAGTATATTATGGTACATGTGGGTTGAATTACAAAATAATTTTATAAAAACCCCAGGCTTTCTATAATCCAACTGGTGCTGAGCAGCAAACACTGCATATTGCCACATAGAAGTTTCATTTTCATTTAATATTTACTTAGAAAAATTTGTAGTCATTACTCTGCATAACAAAGAAAAAAATAGAGCTCTATTTTGATGGGTAGAATCATAGGTTGTTTGGAAGCAATTATGAATTATATGTGCAACACAACTAATTCCAAGAACATATTTGCTCCATTGACTTCTTAATTTAGTAAAAACATTGTTTTTGCTGTGATATGCTCCACCAAAATTTGTGTTCATATCATCTTGGCAAAAAAAACAATTTTTCATCTCAAATGAACTTTTTAGCTGATTTTGTAATAATATAGTCAACGATATCTTATGTTTCACTTTCTACAGAAGTAACTTGCTAAAAACTTTACTCTGATTATATGAATTGGATGGAAAAAAGAAAAAGAACCATGAATGACATTAAGTTGATTGATTTTTCTATTTGAAGTACCTGATGATTCTGATATAAAGCTAGTATCATCTGTGTGCAAAGCTTTTTTTCTGATAGTGGAGCTAACACATTGATATCTATTGCTTCTTTATTATATGCATGAGAAAATTTGAAATAGAAAATGGAAAAAAAAGCATTTTAAATGATTTTTGATCTTAAAAGTCATGCTTTACATAGTGATATGTAAATGAATTTATGCAACTGCATTTGTTAAATTGACTTGGGGTATAGTCCTTTTAAGAATAGTACTAACCTTTAAAGAGACTTTATGTGCTCTACAGCAGGATTGCTGTATTTTTTCACATAAATTTATCATACATTTCAGCTATAATTTCTCATATTTGGCATTGAGCTCCCCCTCTCAAAGTCTGGCAGCTTTGTGCCTCTTGTAGACTTTAGCATAGGTCATGGGATTTGTCACCTGCTGGCTCACTATTGCCAGCAGTAACATGGGGTGCTCTTCCCCCACTTCTTGACTGGAAGGAGCTACTAATCCCTAGTTGCTAGAGACAGGACTCACTTCGATTTATTCGGAGACACTTCCTTGTGCTCTGATAGGCTGTCTGCAAAAGTTCCTGAAAAGACTTGAGTTATCAATAGTCATCTTTTGTTTTAAGCAAATAGTAAAGTGGTTATGAATCTTTGTTTTATAGATCTCTTAAATCACCATGTAGATTTTCCCACATTAGAGTGAGAACTGTGCTCACTGCTCATGTGTTTCATATACTAAGTTACATGGTGGCAGGCACTGGAAGCACAAAGTGGAAATCTATCTGATTCATTTCATTTTTTTTTTAAAAAATACAACTATTAAGTATAATGTTTTTGCTATAAGATGAAAACTTAAACTTTTGCTATAAGATGAAATACCAAGCCAGGCTGGAAGTAGATGTAACCAGGGAAGAGGGTATAAAATCACTCTAGATACAGCAGATGTGAATAATGATTCCTAGAATGGCTGTGCAAATTCTTTTCTTAAGTTGAACTTGGGACCTGGTGGTAGAGTTGTGCCAGGACACCATAGTGATAGGATAAATGGAAACCCTACAAAAATCCCAATGTGGGACTTGGGATGCAGTCATTCATTGTTATCTCCAGCTGGTAGTTCGTTGGTAAATGGTTAACAGCTGATTGCGGATTGGGTGATGATGGTGGGGCTGGGAGTGAGGGGGGAGGAGAGAAGATCTGTTAGTGTTTTTTTTTTTTTTTTTTTAAAGATTTATTTATTTATGCATATAAGAGCTGGGGTATAGGCCAGAGGTGTGGGGGGTGAGAGGACTCACCAGAGACAGAGTGAGGAACAGAACAGGCAGACTGACGAAATACGCTGCTGAGGGGAGCAGCGGATGAGGCAGGAGAGGTCTGCTGCGCCATGTGGGTTTCTCCCTGGCCGGCTGGGGATTGAACTCATGCTTCAGAGGCTGCAGATTGCTTCATAGTGCGGTGCTTAACCCCTTGCACCACCAAGGAGGCCCAAAATCTGTTAGTGTTTGATGATTTTTATGGTGTAAATACTCTCATGACTGATTTCAACTTCTCAACTTTGACAGCTGCCAACTTGGAGGTGAGAAGACATGTGTACAATTGGTCAGTGTACTAATGCCAACACTCCTCACCAAATTTTTTTCCACCAAATTTGATTATTGTTAAAGAAAAAAATATTATGATACTTGTCAAAACAATAAAAGATTTTATTCAGGACTGCTTAATAGGTGTTAAGACAATTGTAGCAGGGGAGATGGGACCCAACTCTGAAGCAAGGAAAAGTGGAGATTTATAACCAGTAGAGAGTGAGGGGGGGTCTGTGGATGGAAAAGCACTAAGAGGAGGCATCAAAGACAGGGGGATTCTTGCTAAATTGACTTGACAGGATTTTTGCTGAAGGCAGACCAAAGTGATTAAATATTAAGGGTGGATGATGAGGAGTTTGATCAGATTCAGATTCCATGAATGTGGATTATCATGAAATTGATTTAGCAGAATGGGGGTAAAAATCAAAGCCTAGATGAGATGACAGGTCAAGAAACCTGACTAAAGTTTGTCAAGAAGAGAGACTTTGTCAATGAACTCCTCCCAGTTACACCAGAAGTAGGGTTTTTCTTATACTGATTTACTTCCCCTAAGACCCAGTTATGGTAAAAAAAAAAAAAAAAAAAAAAAAAGACCCAGTTATGGTACTGTGTGAGATTAACTGTCTAGCTCAGCTACTTTATTTTGGGGAGAAAGTTTAATAAATTTAAATAGCTTTTCTTTTATTATTTTGAGCATTACATATTCTGATTCTGATTCTAATTATAATTTGTGGTTTTCCCCCCACATCACTAAGCAATTCTCTGACATTATCTGGGTGTCTTACAGTTAACTTAGCTCTTACCTGATCGAACTAGAGAGAGCGTCAAATTACACAGGTTAAGGACTCAGACATACAAGGCTGCCCTCTACTTGAGACATAATCTCAAGTCTAGGTTGTCCCTGGTGCTTCTGACCAACTGGCTACAAATCAGAGTCTTGTAATACCAACTTGGGTTTGATTAATTTGCTGGAGTGACTCACAGAACTGAGGAAACTGGTTTACTAGCTGAATTACCATTAGGTTACATGAGATATTAAAGGACATGGATCAATGAACCAAATAAAGAGATAATAGGGTGAGGTCCTGAAAAAAGGAGCTTCTGTCTTCTTGGAGTTTGGGACCCTGCATGGTGGCGTGTAGGAGCTCTGGAACCCCTTCCTCTGGGTTTTTGGAGACTTCATTACATAGGCATGATTTATTAAATCATTGGTCATTAGTGATTGATTCAGCCCTCTTCTCTCCCAGAAAGTCAGCTGGATAGGGAAAAAGTTCCAACTCCCTAATCAAGGTTGGTTCCTTTGGCAACTAGCCTCCATCCTTAGGTGGAGTTCCCGTGTTAATATGTTAATGTTATTGCATTAACATAATAAAAGACACTTTCATTGCTCTCTGGTCAACATGGAGGGAAGTAAAACACTGCAGATGAAGATTCCTTTAATAGCTGCTTTTTAATATCCTATCTCCCCTAATTATATAACAAAATGATTTTTAGGAATATTCTCTACAAAATTGAAGACCTAAATTATTTAAACCACAGAATAATTAAATTTGCTATGATCTTGATATTACTAAGAAATCAAACGATCTCTACCAACGCACATGAATGTCACAGGTATGCCATCCAGAGTTTGAGGAAATAAAGGAGTTTAGTGCAAAGCTAGATCAGAAGGAAGTAGGATCCTCAAGATTCGAATGGCTGGGGGAGGAGCCTTACATCATGTTTTGGGAAGTGGGTCATGAGAGAATATATGAGATGGATTTTATTGGCTTGAGAGTAGGGTAGGGATACAGGAAAGAGGGTTTGACAGGCGGTCATTGCGTGAAATGGACAGGGAACAGAGGATGAAAGTTGGCTGAAGTCCACTGGGTAGTGGTGGCCTCTTGTCTGGATATGGGCTGACAGTCAGGTTCTTCTGATTCCTGGATGCATATTGGACAGAGGGCTATACCTGGGTCACTAGGCCTTTTTTATCTGGTGAAGCAGAATTGCTCAGAAAAACAGGTTATCTTGGTATTGTATGAAAGGCATCCTATATTGTCTGATTTAACTCACCAGGCTGGAAAACAGAAAGGAGTTAGACTTGGTTAACAGCTATGCAGTGAGCAAAAATAATGTAGCCTACTTTTGGGATAAGCTTCAACTTTTGGGGGATCATTTCATTGATACCACAGGGAAAATTTCAGTGACTGAGGAACTTAGAGTAATAAACCCTTAAAATATGTGAGTCTGTTCTTATGTATGAAAATAGAAAACTTATATTTTATGCATCAGTTATAGATATTGTTCTGCAACATTTCCTCATAAAACAGGATGTGCCTTATGCTAATTTGCCATGAATATTTCAATATCATTTGGCAAAAGGAGCAGATATATGACCCGTGTCAAAAAAAAAAAACACCTCAACCTTGGGGTTACCACATTCTCCAGTGGTTTCTTTAATTACAGATTTATGAAGTGAGACCATTCTAGGCAGAACAGAAATTGAATATACCAATCAGGAAGGAGACACTCATAGCAACTGTGGAACACTGAAAATAAATAAATAGATAAAAGCTACCAGCACCAAACAAAAAGGGCTTCATGGTTCCATCAAATGGTGCTGTGACAAGTCGGTAAAGCTGACTTTATTCTTCTGCAAAGCTGATGGAAAATGAAATCAGCAAAAGTGAGCGGGTCGTAAAGAACAATGGACATTTACTGATGGGTTTCACTGGGACACACACACTCATGAAGGGAATAGAAATGCATCAAAGTCCTATTCCAAAAAAAAAAAGTCCTAGTCCAGGAATTCTCCCTGACCTTTGCTATTAAGCAATTGCCTGACTTCTGTTTAAGTGTGTATTTCTCTTGCCCATTCTGGGTTTTCTAGTACTCCTTTTTGGTATATAATGTAGCACCCTATATATGTATAAGCTTCTGACAGCTTCATATATATACAAGAGACTCCTCTCCAGAGAAATGATTTATGGAGATGGTTTTTATGTTGTTAGAGCTAGAATTGAGACTATGCTTTTGATCTACTTTGTAGTTCCACCCTGTGAGGAAAATTCTTTCTTCAAATGTCAGAAATATCTTCTGTCAGCAGGACCTGCTCTTCCCCAGATTTATTTTTGCCTTGTTGTATTTGATGAGGAGAGAAAAAGGCCCACTTCTAATGCTCCTTAAGCCTCTCCTCTTGAATAGCTGTAATTCCTCACCATGGGGTGGGCAAGAAGGGGTCAAGTCTTTTTAATACTCCTTTCCTGGGAAGCATAACTACATTCAGGGTATTATTGGCAATTTTAATGGGTTGGGGGAGCATATCTTTTCTTAATCTATGGAGCCTGCATGGCCATTGTAGAGGCGAAGTAGCAGGTGATTACTAACTCAGAGGTACTATTTTCCTGTTTGTGGAAGGTCACTTTTGCAATACAACAGCATCAGAATTGCTTAAAGGGAAGTTAAGGGAAGTGTTGAATATGTAACAGATGGGACTCAGAAACTTAAGTGAGTTTCTTCTGAAGTACAAAGATTTATAAACTCTGTTTAGTGTTCTGCTGCTTCCAGATGATGCCGCACAAGAACAGAGTGGGGATACAGAGAGAGAGGGAACAAGATTTAGGGGAATATATGCAGAATGTGGCCCAATTGCTGAATGTGTTCAGTTTCTTGCAGCTTGTTTTGCTAACTCCAGGCCTCCTCAAGTTGACTAATACAGCTCATCGCATAAGCTTCAAAGATGTCTTTTTTTCTGCAGCAGAATGTCCTAAAGGAAGTTCAGCTCAATTGCCTCCTTCCAAAAGAGACACCAAACGAAGTGATTATTCGATGGTCCTGGAAAGAAATATTTGTTTCATTTGAGGTTTCCACTTTACCCTTAAAACTTAGGTTTGATGGTGTGAATCATAGCCTGGCTTCCCTTCTTTCTCCCTGGCTGAGTTATAGAGAGTTATTAGGTGCTCGTTAGACTATCACAAGGCTGATGGCAAGAGTAAGGGAACCCATGACTCATTTTTAAATTTTATCAAGTCTCCTTAGCTTGCTGCCTGAGATGCGGGCCTTCTTGTGGTAGGTGGCTTGAAACTCTGAAACACTAGGCATCAACATTTATGACTTAGAAATGTTACCTCTCTTTTCTTTCACCAGATAATTCTTGGTGTGAGCAGGAATTTGGTATTACTTATCAATTCCTTTTGAATATTCTTTTTGCGACTTGTCTGACTGAGTTCTTCCAACAGTATTGCCAGGTAGACATTACTTCCATCCTACAGATGGAAAGGTTGAGACTCAGAGAGCCAAGTAAGCTATGGAATCTAATTGTGGAAGGCTTGTCTTGACACTTGCTACCTTCCAATGATGAAAAAATAAGTTAAAGCTGTGAAACCTGGTGAATCTGAGAAGAGGATAGACTTGCTGGCTGGTGTGGCCACGAGTGGCACCTATCAGAGGATACCCATGTCTCGAAGAAAAATTAAATCACTATTTTTGCCCACTATGGCAATTCACTTACTCTGTAATTGTGTGAACACATCTATCTTTAGCATGAGATGAGAACTGCAAAATGTGTTTGCAGCTGGACACTTGTGCATTTACTTCCTAAGGATCTCTTTCTTTTCATACTATTTTATATGAGTTCTAAATCCCTTACTCCTCAAGCGAGGGAAGGCCTATGTAGTTGTCCGTAGAGGAGAATGTATCTTGATCCACAAATCCTAGATGTGATTAATACTTTATGATTTTTAAGTTAAGTAAATATCTTTTATTAGCATAGACCATTGCAAGTAAGATAAAAAAAAAATCTTTTAAGACTTTCAAATATTGTAAAATGAAACTGAAAACAAAGGAAACCAGATAGTGAAATAAAGACCTATAGTTAGGCCATGAGGTAAAAAATTTAATTGGTTGGCTTGTTATAGAGCAACCCCGATATTAAACGGGTTCCTGGCTGTGGGTCCTCACCCGCGCGCTTTAAAGGGACTTATGAATACTCTACTACAGACACACACAAAAGGGTTAATAAAAGGTTTATTTACAAGAGGAAAGGAAATAAGGAAAATGTACAACTCAGGGAGAAAATAGGGAAATAAAGTCTTTAATGCGTCCTACCCGATCCGACGACCTGGAAACCCAAAGTCACTCCCAGAGCTGGCCGGAGGCTCCGCGCTGGCCCAGAGCCCAAAATGGAGAGACCCCAAAGCCCACGTGTCTGCCTTTTGTATCCACCTGGCTGCTTAACCCCACCCTCAGGTCCCAGCCACCTTCCCTTTGGTGGTGATGGGATTTGGAGTTCCCAGTGTCTTTGGCTTTGACCTGGGGTAGGGGTGGAGTCCACAAAGCCTGTATGGAATTTGCTTTGGGACCGCCTTTTCCCCCTAACAGGCTTAGGGGATAAGTGTATGATTCAGATATTATTCTCTCATGTCTTGAAAGGTACAGATTATCCCATACGTCTTCCTACAAATTCTTTTTGAACATTTTATTCCCTCTTGGTCTTTTTGATTTGGGGATTTATAGCTTCTGCATATCAATTGCCATTTATAGATGTGGCAGATGTGGTTATAATGTACTCTGTGAATTAATTCCAATTGTTTTATTTAGAAAGTCAATTGTGATTCTGGAAATTGAGTTGAGAGGAGAAAAATAAAGGGTTGATGATACATTATGGTCTACTTTCTTTGGGAGGTACCTGGTGGTAAGCCACAGGCCATGAGTTTAGTTACGTTTTCATTGCTAATCTGGAAAAGGAAGTAATCAGCATGTAATAAAACAGGCAGATGCACCTAATTGGGCCAATGTCAATGAGAGACTAAGGGAGGTGGAACTTATGTAGCTTTTATTTATTTATTTATTTTTAAAAAGATTTATTTATTTATACATACAAGAACTGGGGTACACGCCAGAGGTGCGGGCAGTAAGAGGATTCACCAGAGAGAGAGTGGGGAACAGAACAGGAGGAATGACTGAAATACACTGCTGCAGGGAGCAGCAGGTGAGTCAGGAGTGGTCTGCTGCACTATGTGGGTAGCTCCCTGCTTGGGGATCGAAATCATGCTGCAGGGGCTGTGGAAAGCTTCACAGGTTGTGTCTTAACCTTTTGCGCCACCAGGGGGGCCCCTTATGTAGCTCTTAAATCAAAGCAAATGGGGAGCACATTTAGGAGTGATGTTTACATGAAATAGGTGGAGAAGCTTAGGAAAACGGTTGAGATGGTTATGGCAGAGGAGATAATATGAAATGTTTCCCTTTTATTAAAATACATGCCTAGAGTATCTGGGACTGTGGTAACTATCCCAATGTGATACAATTTTCTCTTTCTCAGAAAAACTCAAAGTTTGTCAGTGAATTATCATTTCCTCAGATTGCCTGGTTCAAATCCCGGAGGTTTCCTCTAACTCGACTACTTTCTTCTATTTATAGTCTACTAGTAACTAACATTTATTTAACATTTACTATATGCAAAGCATTATGTTAAACAGATGACATATATTTTCTCATATTATCCTCATGAAAACTCGATGAAGTAACTATTTTGCTTCCACCTTGCAGAGGAGGACAGAAGATACTTTGAGGGATTAAATAACCTTGTCACATCCTGATGGTTAATATAGACCAATTCTCTGCATACCTAAGGTTCATTCACTCTGTAATTCATTGAAATATGGTGGACTATTCATTCATTGTTTTAGTCTCTTTCAGCCTTTTCTCATACTCTGCTTATTGTTCACCGTTCATGGGATTATACTCATTTTGGAGGTGATAATCTTATAATCAGTCTGGCTGAGTCTTAGCCATTGATCATATATGTCAGCTGCATAACTCCTGTTACTTCCATGCTCAACGATATTTTTTAACTACCCAGTGTTGTTTCTGCACAACACAACTGATTCCCTTCTACAACTTTTAAAGAATGCCTCCCTATTTATTTTTATGATGTAACGTGCTCTAGATAAGACTTGTTTTTACGTAAATAATACCAGATAAAATGAACTGCTAAATATATAGAAAAAATGAACACAGAGGAAAATGATCATAGGGAAAATGCGCAGGAAAGCAGAAATAAGTAAGTCCTTGTATATTTGCTACAAAAATGCAGATTGAATGCCAGATATTTGCATTAAGAATTGATACTGATTAATACAAAGTAAAAATCAAAATCAACAAGCAACTATAAACCAGAGACACACTATGGTGGGAGGGTGGGGAGAGAAAGGATTAGGGTAAACATAAGGGGGGGTGTAATTGTATGGGGAATTTAACCAAAATGAAAATGCATACATTGTACAAAAATGAAAAAATGATGTAAGAATTATATAAAATAAAATATTAAAATAAAAAAAAAGAATTGATACTGAGGTTCAACTCAAATCATTCTTAAGGGTAATAGTGAAAAGAGAGGACTGGCTCTGGTACAATTGTGATGTTTACCTCCAGCATAGAGAGGAAAATTTTCACCCATATGCCACCACTAGATTCTGTTCATAAATACATTTGGTGAAGAATTTTCCAAAAGGTTAATACTTTTACCTCCAAAATCAAGTCCAGGGCCTCCCCGGTGGTGCAGCAAGTTGAGCGCAGTGCTGTGAAGCTGTTCACAGCCTCTGCAGGGCTGGTTCTATTCCCGGCTGGCCAGGGAGATTCCCACATGGCATGCCAGACCTCTCCTGTCTTGTCCGCTGCTCCCCTCAGCAGCGCACTTCGGTCCTTCTGCCTGTTCTGCTCCCCACTCTGTCTCTGGTGAATTCTCTCACCCTCCCGTGCCTCTGACTTTTACCCCAGTGCTTGCATAAATAAACAAATGTTTGAGAAAACAAAAAAACAAAATCAAGTCCAAAGGAAACCTAATTTATTTTCAATGCTTCTTGTACTGGACATTCTGCAAGTATTTGTGTTTCTTATCCCTTACAATGGGTCATGTCAAGCAAATATCAGATAACTAATCATAGAAATACCACATCTCACAGGAACTTCAAAACAGGAATCCAAATTCAGGTTGAGAGGAAAAATCTATGATCCTTTGAATTAGTGCACTTAATAAGTCACCTAGAATTTGATACTTGATGAATTCTTTCCCCTATGGTTAGAAAGATAAAACTTTCAAAGCAGTGCATATGGGGACATAAATGTTTTGAAATCCAGATATTTTACAGGAAAATAATATGAAAACACCTAAAATGTCAATACATCAGTGTTCCTACTCTTGGGGCTCTAATATCATGTTTCAGGAGGTGAATTTAGTTACTAAACAGTGCTTCCAGATGTAAGGAAATGCATCTTGGCCTGTGCTGAGTACTATAAGTTATTTCTCTGGCAATTTCATTTTATCTGGGCCAAGAGCGAATAAGCCTAACCAGGTTCTGAAAAGGTTACCCATTGGTTTTCTGAGTTGAGGTTTTTTACTGGAGAGGTGGCTAATAAAACCTTTTCAAGGACTATGGAGAACAGTATCAAGCAATTTGTGAGTGTAGCTAGAGGGTCTTGTTTCTCAAGGAAAGTATGGAAGGTGAATTTATGAGGCCTGTTATAATTTATAAACAATCAGGTTGTATACCAATGAGGTGGGGGCATGTTGAGTGCTGTGGGGATAGAAAAGAAATCCACCCAATGAAGAATATTGCCATTATCACTGAGACATAAATATTGAACTCAATAATTTTCAGAATTTCTCCTTGTTCTTCCTTTAGGAAGCAGAGATATGATCCCTAAAGTCCAATGGTAGACATATCGCTGGTCTCAGTAACTGTCCTAAAGGAAGACAGTAGGCCCATGGCCTGGAAGGAATTGGGTCTCACTTTTTTCATAGATTTTTGATATTCTGAGGGATTTATTTTCCCAGTACAGGTCCTAGCAAACTAGTGATGTCCTCTTCTACAAAATATTTCTATTTGTAAAAATGCCAACTAAGACCAGCTTTCCCCTAATAAGCACAGTGAGGACACCTGGGCAGTGCACACTAGCAGTTCCTCTGGTGACCCCACTAAGATCGGAAGTGGATCAACATGGAGATAATCCTTTGAGGTCAGCCTCCCCTCCAGGTCTCCCAGAGGTTTCCTCCTGAGTTAGGAGGCCTCTGGTCTCAGTGAAACAATTCATGGCATTTCATGGTGAATTCTTCCTAAGGAGGCCCTGTTTGTCATTATTTATTTGCTCATGGAATGTCCTTGATGTGGTTTTCCCATAAATCTGATACAGATAAGTTAACACCTCCACTTCTCCCTATTGCCCCAATACCTTTTTGCCGGTTGCTATCTCATATCTCTATTTTTTGTAACTCTCTGTACATCTCCATTAATTTAGAAACAACAAAGTTCCCCCTCTTCATCCCCATTAAACAACAATACAGATGGTTCTCTATGTAACCCAGATAGACCCAGGTGAGGGGAATTTAAATAGTTCCAGAAAGTTAAGAATTTATTTCATGGAAAATTAGAGCCATAGGAAGGCTACCTCACAACTTTTCCTCTCCCTTCAGGTGAGATTTTCTGAGACTCATTGTAGATAGAACTGGGAAGTCCATAGGGGTAGAGGTGAGAGATTGAGAGGGGACGCAGAGTTGAAGAGTGAGTAGAAAGTCTTTTACAGTCCCTGTGTAGGGTGACAGCACCCCTTTATGGTGACCTCTTATCAATCATTGGGGAAATAAAAATTTTAAATATAGAAAATTATAAGGGAAGAGAAAGAACAGGGGATATTTTTTATTCTATGAAGGGGATAGCTATTTTGAAGACATAATTTAAAAATTGAGAGTAAAATCAGAGAAAAAAAGATATTGAATATAGTGGAAATAGAAGTAAAAATATAAGAGAATGAAAGTCCAAATACAGATTAAAGGTTAAACATTAAAAAAATAATAGAAAGATAAAATGAATGAGAGTTAAAATAAATGAGAAAAGGCTAGAGGCCAATAAGATAAAAGGTTAAAACCATGAAAGTAAAATAGATAAAAGATTCAGATGAATGGGATAGGATTAAAAGTTAGAAGTATGAAAGTAGATGAGATTAAAAATCAAGCACAGGAAATAATTAACATGCTAAAAGTAAAAAAGTTTAAGAATATAAAGGATTTGGGGAGAGTAATTCAAAAGAAAATAAAAATGAAAAGCATGAATATTAGGCAACTAAATGAATTGAAAAGGATCAGTCATGTAAGGGCAGACAAGGGCTGAGCAACTGACTTCTTAGAGTGAGGAGGCCACTTGGAAGAGGAGGCCTGGCTTTGGATGGGAGCATTGCAACCCCTCAGCCCAGGCCATTCACCTCACAGCCTCTCTGGTCTTTGCCTCTAGAGTGATACCCTTAGATATTCAAAATAAGTCAGTTTTTCCCCTAGAGAATTTAGCAGAGCCCACTGAATTTGCCTGCAGTTCTTCATAGTCATTTTTCCATTTATTCTAGCATTTTAAAAATGCAGCAGAATTTTTATCTCTTTTAAGATGCATTTCCCATCTCTATCAGCTTGCTTTGAAACACCCATGAGCTGTGAAATTTGGTGTTTGTTTATATGTCTTGATATTCTCTGCTTATTTTTGTTTATGTATTTTAAAGTTTCTCCTAACAGGTAAAAGGGTAGAGAGAAAGAATGCGGCAGACTTTCAGACAGTTGTCTTAGTTTAATTGTTAAATTCATGCTGTGATAAGATTTCATGCTACCTTGACGAAGACAATTTTTTTTTTTTTTTAAAGATTTATTTTTTATTTATTTATACAAGCACTGGGTAGAGTCAGAAGCGCGGGAGGGTGAGAGAATTCACCAGAGCCAGAGCGGGGAGCAGAGCAGGCAGAAGGACCGAAGCACACTGCTGAGGGGAGCAGCGGGCGGCAGGAGAGGTCTGCGCGCCATGCGGGACCCTCCTCCGGTGGCCGGGGAGCAGCCGTGGATCGAACCGGCGCCGCAGAGGCCGCGGGCAGCTTCGCAACCCAGCGCTCAACCGCTGCGCCACCGGGGAGGCCCGACGAAGACAATTTTGACGAAGACAATTTTGTGATTATCAATCCATTCCCCTGCCCGCTTCTTTGTCTTCTGAAGTATTGTTTCTTGTTGGAGGGGAGTTCTCTTTTCCTGTGACAGGTAGAAAACGGTTATATTCATAATATCTACTCCTATTGAACTAAAATGTCTTGGTTTTATTTCAAGTTTCTAGGAGAGAAAATCTGATTGCCGATTTGACCCAACTCTGATTCAGGATAAGGGAGGATAAAGGAAGCAAAAACAGTGTTGAACTGAGCTGTGAATTGAAGGGGATGTGGTGTTCATGGAGAGATACACTCTGTACTTCAGTTGCAAGGTTTGATGGAAATGGATTCAGTGAGAGGATGAATTTTTTTTTTTTTTTTTAATGTTGTAGACTATACCTTTGAATCCTCTTTGTGCTATATGAGAAATGCAGTCTAGGAGTTGGGACTGAAATCATTTTTGGTATCTGTATTATGTTCCTTTGGATAGGAAATTAGTCTAAAATGTAAATGTCTGAATCTTTGTTTTATTAGGTTTACAGTAAAGATGTCAAATGAAATACAAATTTAGTAAGGCACATATGCAATAAAGTCATTTGTTAATGCAATGTAATAGAAATGATGAGGGATTGTAAGAAAAGAAGGGATAATATCCAAAGGAAGGCAATTTCATTCTGCCATCATTCTTTATTTTTTTTTTAGTAAATCCTATGTACAATATAATATATAAGTGCTATAAAGGATACAAAAGATGGGTAAGAAATTCCCAACAATTTGCTTACAATTTAATGAGAGATGTACTATGTTCATTAGTAACAAAAAGACAAGGTATGAGGTATAAAAGTCAAAAGAAATATCTGTTTACAGTTAAATGGACTTTTTGGAAAGGAGATATGACATTGATTATAGTGGGTAAGAAGTCTTCAAATTTTAGGAAGTCAACTTTTATTGAACCTTATAAGGTCAGATAATGGGTGTTGGGTTTGGAACTGGCATGAGCAACATGGCATAGAGAAGAGATAAGCAAAGATATAGAAGCATAAAAACTTGAATGTGGGGAACAATAGCAAATGGGGCTTTATCTGGAGTGGAGAATTAAGATCAAGAAGGCAAAAGATCAGAATTTTTAAGAGTCATTGGGCCAAAGCAGGAATTGTCTTAAATATTAGGAAATGGAATTTTTAGTCTCAAACATTGAAAGTGTTTGAAGATCTTTGATCTGCAGACTAACATAATTGTAACTTATGCTTTGACATAGTACTTGATTAAAGGACGAATTACAAGAAGAGGAATAAGAAGTTGCTAGAAAAATTAGGGTGACTGTATTAAGATGGCTGGTAGGTCACTGTAATCTTCCTTCTATCAGAATTCCTTTGAAATGATTAAAAGGGAATATTTCCAGAATAATGGAAAATAAGGACAGGTGTTATCAGTGGAACAGAAACTTTTGAGCTACTTCTGAAAGATTGAAAGAAGAGTGATCGGCTAGATGGAAAAGGGAGAGTAGAGTAAACTATAACCCAAAATATGAATAGGAGATCGTTTCTCAGGAGATAGATTTCTGAGGTCCCCTTTCTTAGAAATTTGAGACTAAGGTATTTTGAATAAATATGAGCAGAAATTTTTATTGTAAACATAAGTGCTATGGAGTGATCATCTTCCATCTGTTGTAGCAGAAACCTTTTTTAAGAGAGAGAAAAATGACACAGAACTGGGCAATAGACATTCCTTTTCTTCAGTTTTCTAATTTATGGTTATGATTAAAGCACCTGTCATTGACTTCCTTGAGATACTCAGTGGCCTTTTATTATCTTCCTATTTCCACCTTATATATGTTGAAGTAATTTTCTATTACTTGTATTCAAATCTTAACTGATAGAGTACCACGAGTTCTAGGCAAAAGTTAAGTGAGCATTTTTCACAGCGTGAATGAGAAATGACAATTTTTGTGTCATTATTTTATCTTTTTTAAGGGAGTTGCTTGTAGATGAAGGGGATGGTCCCTTGTGTGATACTGTGTTGGAAGATGTTAGAAATTAAGGTGACCTTGAAAGCAGCTCATTTAACTCATCATAAGTCAAATTAATGTTGTCTGATTAGAGTGAAAAGAAAAAAATCCACTGGAAGGCACTCTGAGGCCTCTTAATTAAGATCAGCTCATTCACTAATAGTCTGAGGTGAGTTCTAGTTCCATAGACCATAACCTCAATCAATCCCTCTGCAAATTTCTCTGGCTGAATGTGTTGCTATTTGTTATATTGTTCCTTAAAATGGAAACTGGGTTCAATATTCCCTTTCAGAGTCTCCAGTTGAGTCTATCTTCTACATACCTCTAATTTATTCCATTTCCCATATACTACTGAAATATCTAGTAACTGACAGAATTTGAGTATTCAAAGAGCATTCTTCAGACTGCCTCATTCACTCTGAAATAGCACAAAAATTCTTTGTCAGACTATGTGTTCTAATTTTTCATTTAGAAATTATGTTCCTGTAGCTAAATTCTCCTTCATGCAGAGTAGAACAATTTTACCCTCTCCCACGCTATGATTTTTCACTTTGGTCAGTGTTTTGGAGAGAACTGTGGTCACTAGTAAATGCTGCCTTTTTTTTTAAAGACTTATTTTATTTTATTTATACAAGCACTGGGTACAGTCAGAAGCACAGGAGGGTGAGAGGATTCACCAGAGCCAGAGCGGGGAACAGAGCAGGCAGACAGACGAAGTACACTGCTGAGGGGAGCAGTGGGCGCAGCAGGAGAGGTCTGCGCACCATGTGGGGCCCTCGCAGGCGCAGGCGGCTGGGGATCAAAGCGGCATTGCAGAGGCTGCGGCTAGCTTCGCAGCCCAGCGCTCAGCAGCTGTGCCACAAGGCCCCGTAAATGCTGCTTTTAAAGAAGCTTTTAATGCCATGGTGTTGAGCAAAATTGTTAGGGAGGTTTACAAGTTCCTTGTCATCGTCTCTTATTGCCACCGTTTTTCTTTTTCTTTTTTTTTTTCCACCCCCACTCTCCAGTTTCCCTATATGTACTGAGAGAACTTCCCAACTTCCCGGTATTCTTCTCTACCGGAGACCTGCTCCCTAGGCATAGCCTTTTACTCCACAAATATCAAGGACTCCTACCTCTGTCAAAGTATTTCTGACCCATGTAATATATATGCAAATTTATTTTAAGATGCCTTAACAATATTACATTGCTAGAAAACCAATACACTTTGAATCAGAATTTTTAGAGAGTTAATTAGAAGGATATATTGTGAGAATTTCAGATCTGATGACAGGGTGGTCAATGTAATGGACCCAGTCCTTAGACCTTCTAGGAAAAAGAAGGTCACAAACATCTGCACCTTTCTCCCAAACATCTGCACCTTTTTCCCAAACATCTGCACTGGGAATGGGCTCTGACTGCCAGGTTGTACTGGACTCACCTGCAACCCTGGTTTAGCAAATTAACAAGGGTGAGACAACTGGAACAGGAGATTTTTGTCTCCAGAAAATTGGAACTGGAACCTACAGAAATTTTCAATTTTGTCATGTGAGCTTGAAGGTGGAAGAACAGTTGTGTTCCTGATGAAAGGAGAAAGCCAGGCTGAAAGAGAGAGAATGCAATACCTGAACAGAGAGGTGCAGAATGAAACAGCATGGAGGCCTGGTGGATTTACCCGGTGCTCAGGTCTCTTGAATTTAGCCTCTCTTCAGGTCAGTGAGATAGACTTGAAAATGGCAAGGGGAAATTTAGGCAGTTCTCAACTTTAAAATTTTACCTCATTTTACCTCATTTGTAGTTTGTAACCATAAGACATGGCAATGATGCCATGTCGGGAAATATTGTATGGGGTGAATATTTCAAAGAAGAATTCTGTTTATAACAGTCAGATAGAATGGCTTATAACTGCCCATGCAGAGGAGAGAAGAGAGTTGTCTGAAAATGTAGAGTGTTCAGATGGGGGCTGAGATAGTGTCCTAAGAAACATTTGCTTGTAAAATGAAATAATTGTTTCCGTGTGAACAGAGTTTCTCACCTGGCAAGTAGTGAATAGGTTACAGGTATGATAAGAAATAGAGCCCTTCAGTGGTCAAAAGGCTCAAACTTAAGAGTTATAAAAGTAAGTCCAGGCGATGCATTGTACAGCAGGGAGACCATAGTTTTAATATACTGTATTGCATATTTGAAAATCACTATGAAAGTAGATCTTAAAATTCTCATCAAAAAAAAAAAAATGTAACTTTGCATGATGATGGATGTTAACTAGTTTTATTGTTGTGATCATTTCGCTATACGTAAATTTAAGTATATATATAAATTTCAAATCACTGTGTTTTATAACTGAAACGAATATATTGTTACATGTAAATTATATCTCCAATAAAATAAGAAATAGAGCCCATCAGTCCCTGATGGAGGGATTTCCATTTTTGCCACGAGTAGGTTAATCTTCCTGGGCTTGATGTACAAATGTTATATTTTTTTTCATTTAAAGTTTAAATTTTTAAAAAAAATTTCTTTATTTTTGCATAGAAAAACTAGGGTGTAGGCCAGAGGGGGTTGTGTGTGTGTATGAGAGAGAGAGAGAGGGAGGGAGAGAGAGAGAAAGAGAGAGTGAGAAAGAGAGAGGATTCGCCTGAAACTAGTAGGGAGCAGAACAGGTGGTTCTACTGAAATACACTGCTGAGGGGAGCAGTGGGCAAGACAGGAGAGGTCTGCTGCACCATGTGGGTCACCTCCCTGGCCAGGGATTGAAATCAGGCCACAGAGGTGATAATGCTGAGACTTAACCCCTAGGCCACCAGGGAGGCCCACAAATGTTAATTTTTTTTCAAAATATATGTTAGGTATGAAGAAGGTTAGAAAGCTCTGACATAGAGAATTGATATTTACTGAGTGTTTGCTATGTGCTTCTATTCTTTATGTTATTTAAATTTAAAAGAGATGGTTTTCTTATTATTCCTATTTCATAGATAAGAAGAAAAGGTGGTGCAGCGGGTGAGCGCAGCACTGTGAAGCTGTCCACAGCCTCTGCAGCTCGGGTTCAATTCCCAGGGACCAGGGAGATTTCCACATGGCGCAGCAGACCTCTCCTGTCTTGCTTGCTGCTCCCCTCAGCTGTGCTTTTGGTCCATCTGCCTGTTCTGCTCCCCACTCTGTCTCTGGTAATCCTCTCACCCTCCTGCGTCTCTAGCCTGTACCCCAGCAGTTGTATAAATAAAAAATAAATCTTAAAAAAAAGAGAAGAAAAGAATTCTATAGGTTAAGTAATTTGTAGGCCACACACCTGATAGGTTTATGGAGCTGGGACACAAACTCAGGGAGTGAGGCTGTAGACACCAGATGCCATGAACTACTCCTGCTACCACCCCTCCTGAGATCTGCTAGGAAGCACCACAGCCTGTGGATACATTAAATTGCTAGCTTGCTGCCTCAATTGCTTCACTCACATAGTATATCCTTCTTGAGTCAATTGACTTACTACCCTGAGGACAGGCCATATCAACACTTAATTGAACGATATATATAAGTATTAAATAATAATAAAAACCCCACTGATCTTCCCTTATTCCTGACAAGGTGATTGCCCTGCTTTTACTCCTGTTAAATTGGCCATTGACACTCAAAGTCAGAAGTTTTGTTTGGAGTTGCAAATAGAGCAGTACCATTCCAAATACCACTAGCTGATGGCAGGTTTTTGACAATTGCTGATTATCTTTGTCATTGGTGAATCTCATTGGCAAACTAGTCATATTCTTTACAGAGAAATTATGATCAGCAATGAGACCTTTTATTACTTTGAACCTGTTTTGACTAGCCATCTCCTCTGTGGAGTACTTTTTCTTTATATATATATCAGAACGGAATAATACATCTCTGTCTCTCTGTCTCTATCTCTGTCTCTGTCTCTCTCCCTCTCTCTCTCTCTCATTTCTTGTGGAAAAAGAAAAGAACTTTTAATATTGGTTCTTTAATAAATCATTATTAGTCATTAGGACAAAATGGTTACAGAGACCATATAATAGAAGATCACTTTAGGATTTTTGAAATTTAAACCCAGCATGTTCTCTCTTTGTTTACCTAACTTCAACTGCAGATTTCTGTTTTTTGCTAACTAATAGGGTTCAGGAAAGAAAATTTGGAGCTGAAAGTTAGATAGGGGAACTGTTTCTGGCTCACAGATTAGATGGCTCATCAATAAGGGATTGTTGGTTATAGTCTTTAAAAATAGGTAGCAAAATATTACAATCAGGCTTTGAAATAAAGCCATGCAGGTAAGGGGATTCCAACTTTGAGATGGGGTTTGACATTGTATTTTCTGCTTTGTCGTGTGTACAGGTTGGGAGGATGACTGATTCCTGAAAGCTTTTCCACTGGTGGCTTTCATGACCCCCCTCCCGTTCAGCCCCCTTTCAGAAAACATAGTTATTACAAAAGAAGCACAAGTGTTCTAAAGCCTCTTCAAAATAGAATAATGACATTTTCATAGCAAGTGATTGTGGGAGGAAGTGCGGGGATGTTGAGCTGGCTGAAATCCAGAGGATTTTAAAGAACCAGAGAAAGGTCGTTCACCTCTTAAAAGGTGACAGTTGTGAAAACAAGCCAATTTTAGAATTTGTCATCTTGCGTTAACAGTGTACCCTTTTGTAGTTACTGATATCTGTCAGAGTAAATGCCAGCAGTAAAGAGCTTGACTCCAGGCTTTGCTGAGGAGGTAGAGGCTTGCACCATAGGCTTGTGCACATTTCCTTGCACCGTAGGCTTGTGCACTGTAGGCTTGTTGGAGAGATTTGGTAGAGAGAGATTTGACCTGGGAATTATGACCCTTCTTCGTTTGTCCTGATAACAGCATTGAGTAACTTTGTGATGTTGCAATTCACGAATCTCTGATTTACAGCTTCATCTGTCGCTTGAGTTGTCAGTTATCTCTAAGATCCTTTCTAGCTAGTAAATTTTGGGTTTTTAAGTCCTGGATAATGCACAGTGCTCTTTGCACTAATGCTATGCTTTTCCTCCATTTTTTTCCCCAAGCAAATAATTGTCTCTTTAAAAGCACTTGTCTAGTTTTTTGAGGCCTCCCTGGTGGTGCAAAGGGTTAAACACTGCACTATGAAGCAATACACAGCCTCTGCAGCATGAGTTCCATCCCCGGCCAGGGAGTTAATTCACATGGTGCAGCAGACCTCTCCTGTCTCGCCAGCTGCTCCCCTCAGCAGTGTATTTCAGTCAGTCTGCCTGTTCTGTTCCCCGCTCTGTCTCTGGTGAATCCTCTCAACCCCCCACCCCCCCATCTCTGGCCTATACCCCAACTCTTGTATGCATAAATAAATAAATCTTTTTTTAAAAAAGAGCACTTGTCTAGTTTTTAATCATAGACAGTCAGTTTGCTATTGGCATTTTGGAAGAAAAGCTGCTGTTTAGCAATATTTCCTCTAAATCTTCCTCATTCTCTAGGAGGGAGGCCCTAGCTATGGCCAGACCCACATCTTTGCATCTTGCCAGGGTCCTTGTACCACATAACTTCTGAGACAGTTGCTCATAGATACTTCATATAGTGTATCTGTGATGGGTCTCAGCCCCCAAACGGACATGTTCTTGAGCAGGATCATGAGTGTTAGAATAGCCAGTTCTAAAAGCTGCAAAGAAATGGAAACTGTGATGATCAGTTTTATGTTTCAACATGGTGTGACTATTGTCACAATGATTCAGTCCAATTCTAACCTAAGGGTCTCTGTGAAGTATTTTGTAGATATGATTGATGTTCATAATCAGTTGACTTTAAATCAAAGAGATTATTCTTGATAATCTATGTGGGACTGATTCAGTCAGTTGAATGAACTTAAGGCAGAAATAAGGGCTTTTATTAAGTTCTTCCTTGTGTTGAAGGCTCAACTTGTGTCTAAGAGTTCCCCTTTGCCCTTCCTGACAGCCTGCCTTTTGGCTTTCAGACTAGCCTAGCCAGAGACCACAATTGTATAAGCTAGTTTTCTATGATGAATCTCTTAACTTATACTTTTTACTTTTTTGTTTTTCGGGTAGGACCCTGACTGTTACCGATCTCAAGCCCTACATTTATAGTGAAAGAAATGGGTTCCCTCCCCAGAGTTCATTAATAGGAGAGTTAGGTGCCTGGACTCCTAGCCTTGAGTCTCCCACATCTCCACACTCTTCTTGCCTAGATTTCAGCTGAATGTGGACACACGCATAGTAAGAACGTCTGTTCTGTTCCCTGCTCTGTCTCTGGTGAATCCTCTCACCCTCCCGCACCTCTGGTCTGTACCCCAGCTCTTGTGTATATAAAATAAATCTTTAAAAAAAATATATTCACTTGTACATATTTGTCCTACTTGTTAAGTTCACAATTTTTTGTCCAAAGTATTTAATAGCTCAGTGGAAATGTAAGCATAGTACCCATGACCATTACAACCCATTTGAGCCTTAGAAATGAAATCATGTGCTCAAATTTTGCAGAAAGTCACCTAACAAGATACTGAGAGATATCTGAGACTTAGGAGGGTAATCCTGGCAGTGTTATGGGCCATGAGGGACTAGAGAGTGTGTGTAGGACTGCAATGACTCTTCTTGTCCATGCCCTTCATTGGACAAATAAAGCTCTGAAATAATAGTTCTTAATTGCTTTGGAGCAACCTGAGATGCATTGGTGGATCTAATGTAGATTTTTTTTGAACTTGGACTAATTGACATTTTGAGCTGGATAATACTGTCTTTTGGGGAAATAGCATAGAATGTTCAGCAGCATCCTTGGTCTTTACTCACTGGAATCCAGTAGTGCCTTCTCAGTTGGGACAACCAAAAAAGATATCCAGATATTGTCACATGCCTCTTCAGGATGAAATTGCTCCTGGTGTGCTGCTATGAGAATGGGGCAGGGCTGGGTTGTGCGCCTGAGGTTGAATTCAGAACTGAGGACTGTGCTTTTGGTACCATGGTCCTCAGTCCCTCATCCATAGAAGTGCTCCTGGGGGACAGTGGATGCAGTTAGCCTCCGAGCCTCCCTCATGTGGCTCAGAGGGGCTACAATTACTGATATTGGTTTCTCAGGACCTCTTAACAACAGGAAGCCAACCTTGAATATTTTCAGGAGCAGTAAGTAAACAGTATACTTTCCCCTGCAGGATAATTAGAAAACCGGAGTCTGTATTGTAAAATAAGTAGGGAGCCAGTTGTTCAGAATGCACTCAGAACAGCCACTTGACGGAGGTCCCCTGAAGGGCTCTGGAGGTGTATGGAACTGGGGCACTGCAGGTGAAATAGCTCCCTCTCCCCTTCAGAAAAGGGTAGTCTTCAGACAAAATGTACTAAGCAGCCCTTGGTTCCTTCTGCTGGCTCTGCTCGGAGATGAGCTCCCCGCCCAATTAGGCAGCCTCTGTGGAGACTGCTTTCATCAAGCCTTGTTAAGAGGGAAAATAACAGAATGTTCTCATTGCTTTCAAATTTACTTTGAAGCTAGCATTTATCTGCCAGAAGGAAATGTTTGTCTTTGCCCTGAGCTGATAGGTGAGCCCTGGAATTAACAGGTGATGTTTCTCCAAATACTGCTCAGTTCAACACTATCATTATTCCTTTTCATTGCTGGGGATTAATGGCCAGGAAAATTAAGACTCTTCATAGGGAACTTGGGCATAAAGACATAGAGAAGTATTTGGTAAGAACAGTCTCAGATCCTATCCAGAGTTTAAATTCAGGGCTCTACACACTTTCTCTCCCCCACCCCCTTTCAATCCACTGGGAACTAGAGACAGATG
Source organism: Talpa occidentalis (assembly GCF_014898055.3). Taxonomy (NCBI): domain Eukaryota; kingdom Metazoa; phylum Chordata; class Mammalia; order Eulipotyphla; family Talpidae; genus Talpa; species Talpa occidentalis. The sequence goes on along the minus strand of NW_023605194.1, from coordinate 49,064,740 downwards.
GAAAACTACTACATCAACCACCCTGAAATGTTGCTTATGTAACTTTCTCCCTGAAAATCTTTATTGTTTCTCGACTTCTTTCAAATATTATTAAGTTCTTGATCCTGGATTTCAAGATTGTTCATAATCTGGCTTCAAATACCTTGTTGATGATAAATGAGATAATCAGTGAAACACATTCAAGCACAATATCCAGCACATAGTGGAAAATAATTAGCTTTGATCAATATTACTTTTATTTGCAAAAGCTATTGCTTTAAAAAAAAATACCTATTGCTTTAGTTTGCTTAGCACCCGTCTACTACCTCCCTTTTTCTGGTAACAGTGTCCCTACCTTAAGGGAAAAATCTCTTTTCTGGTCACATGTAATGGGGAACTAAGGAACTTATACTAGTGTCTCTTGTGCCACAGAACTGGGTCTGCAGGCAGACGTGTGACTTAAACTGGGTAAAGACAAATCATTTCCTGGCATATATTTCAAACAGGAATTGGAAGTAAAACTCCTTTTTTCCCTCTGGATATAAAGTAGTTAAGCTGTAAGAGCAGAGCTGTCTGTGGCCCTATTTTTTCCCTGTGGGGACAGGCAATCTACTAGAAGAAAGTAAAAAAGAAATTGACATAGACTTCAAAGATGGATGAGAGAGAGTGAGAAAGAGAATGAATGAATAAGGGAGAGGGACATGAAGAGGAAAATATTAAATTCCCAGATTCTAGTAGTTCCTAAAGTCCAACCCTGCTTCTAAGTTTCTTTGGATTGGACATATTTACTTTGTGTTTCACCAATTGAGAGTGGCTTTTAATTTCTAGCTGGATACTTGGAATATAAGGATAAATGAAATACAGCACCTGCCCTCAAGGAATTCTATTTCATGGAGGGAAATGAAAAATAAATATCATAAACAATCACAATTTCAGTAGAAATTGTGGCAGCAAGTTCCATCATGAAACCCCATCTCTCTTCTGACATGTCCACTGCTGTAGGATTCCTAGTTTCTAGTTTAATGGCTCCAGAGTTGTTTACTGTTTGAATTTCTTACTCTAAGAAGTAACAACTAAAATTTATTTTGTTTTGTCCGCAAGCCACTGAAATTCCTTATGGCATAAGACCTTTTAGTAAATGTTGATGACTTTTCAGATAGTGTAGGTCTTTCTTCCTGGGAGTAAAAATAATTGAAGGACCCTTAAAAGATGCTCTATATTAAGGGTTTCTCATTTAAGACCCATAGACCCTGGGAGTCTTCCACAAATAGGTTTAAAGGAATAAACTTCTGTAATATTATTCATTAATTTCTAGGGCATATGATTTTGTTGGAGCTGCTGGGAGGGTGAATCTGTGGTTTTTATCAGATTCTCGAAGATGTCCCTCAGCCAAAAACTGCTTCACAGGAAGGTCCTGTGGAAGAATTCCCACAATGTGATGTGACTTTGGAGAGGAATACAAAAAAAAAAAAAAAAAAAAAATCAAGTCTGCCTTGAATATGAAGCAGGGAATTCCTCCTGGCAAGTCTGGAGAATAGTTAACCTGGAGTCACAAAGACAAGGCGTCTCTTCTAAAGGAAACTCTCAGGACATCCAGTCAAAGATCTCTCCCACTTTCAAGAGGCAGAAGAAGATCCCATCCTCTTTTCCAATAGGATGAGTCATGGGCTTAAAATGTCAATGGTTGAAGTCCTTCTGCTTATGGAATAACCTCTTAATACTGAGATTTCCTCTCCTCCTTTAATGCACTACACGGTTGTCATCCTCTGCTGAGAGGCTGTATGTAAATATAAATATCCTGTTTATTTCGCACTATTTGAAATGGCAGGATCTTACTCCCAACCCTCATACTCATTATTCCTTTGTTCAACTTTGTTCATCTTCTAGCATATTTCCTGTGCTGAGGTGTCATTTCTTTATTATGTAATTTAATCACCTTTTTACTTATGTTTATTTTCTATCTCCCTCAGCAGAATAGAAGCTCTGTGAGTAAAGCAACCTTGGAACTTATTCATATGTTATATTGCCAGCACTGAGAACAGTTCCAGGTGCAGAGTATGTGTTGAATGAATGAATAAATGAAAGACTCTCTGCCCTTTATCCTCTCACCTATCTAAGTATTTTTTTTTAAAGATTTATTTATTTATGCATATAAGAACTGGGTAGAGGCCAGAGGTGTGGGTGGTGAGAGGATTCACCAGAGACAGAGTGGGAAACAGAACAGGTGGATCTACTGAAATACACTGCTGAGGGGAGCAGCAGGTGAGTCAAGAGAGATCTGCTGTGCCATGTGGTTTATCTCCCTGGCCTGGGATCAAACTCTTGATGCAGAGGCTGCAGACAGATTCATATTTGCATCTTAACCCCTTGCGCCACCAGGGAGACCCTGTGAAAACATTTTCATTGATAACAATTACAATCAGAAATGAGACAAAAAAAAATATCTTGAGAGAGGATGAAGACCATGTACAGTCTAATCTCTCTGACTCAATTTTACAGATCAGGAGGATCTATTATGGGTTAATAATAGACCTCATGTTCTAATGCCAACTCCATCATGCACTAGAAAACTTTGGCCAGCTTCTTAAGCTTTAGTTTTTTCATCTTTCAAACAGCAGTTCTCTCATTAATTGTGTGGGATAATGTGTTAATGCAGTTAGCATAATGTCTAAAACATAAGTTAATGCCTAGTAATATGTTGCAGTTATTGGTATATGCATAGTAACTGCAGTAAAATTTAACTGCTATGTCTAGTACTTTTCTGTATTCTCTTATGGTTTTTATGATTCATCCACACTTTCTGTCTCACCCATATTTTAAATGTATTTATATGTGTACCTGTGTGTATGTGCTTTGTTTTCTCAAGAGATTAAATTCCCTGAAAGCTTGTACTTTCGATCTACCAGATGGCACAGTCCGGCAGCGAAAACACATATTTCCTTTAGTTCTTGGTGACTTATTGGAATGGGGAACCTTGTCCTCCGTGGTCTCTTATAATTTTCTCTCTGTTCTGTTTGGTTGACTTTCAAGAAAAAGGCCTTTTTTAAAATGTATATTTGCTCCTCCCTTAAAACTCAGAGATGCCCTTATGCACAAAGGGTGCTCTAGATAAGCTAAATGAATGCCTCTTTGCTAGCTAGTACCAGGGAAGAACCTAATCCAACAATCTGTTTCCCCTTGATTCTTTCAGTCCAGTTAGAAAAGATTTAGCATAAATAGCTCATCTTTGGTCTTTTCAGAAGGAGGAATTTCATTACAGGTTTACTGAAACCTGACCTCTTTATATCTTGATTTTTCTATTAAATTGGGGTCATAAAAATCCTAAGTAAGTTTGTGAGAAGACTAAGGAAATTTCCACCAATCACTTTTGGCCATGGTATTACATGAAAGAAACTAATTTTAAGCATTAGCAACTTAGAGCAGTGTGGCCAATCTATTTTAGCATTACCTTCACTTCTGATTTAGTTGGCTTGAAATATATCAATGTTAGGGACCTCCCTGCTAGCGCAAGGGGTTAAGTAGCAGCACCATGAAGCTATCCACACCCACTGCAGTACGAGTTCCATCTCCAGCAAGGGAGCAACCCACATGGCTCACAGACCTCTCCTGTCTTGCCCACTGCTCCCCTAAGCAGTGTATTTTAATCTGCCTGTTCTGTTCCCCACTCTGTCTCTGGTGAATCCTCTCACCCCAGTACCCCTGGCCTATACCCCAGTTCTTGTATGCATAAATAAATACATCTTTAAAAAAATACATCAATGATTGAAGATTTCTAGGTAGAAATCCCACAGAGAATCAGGCTCAAGACTTTTTTTTTGGACCAGGTACTTGAGAAAATCATTTCTTTAGATATGAACTCTAGTGTCATATCTTTTGGAAGTCCTCCCTAACCCCCAATATAGTGCCCTATAGTTTTCCTACAGTCCTCATCAAAATTTGGAAATAATTATTGATAATTGCATTAATCAGTTATTGTGTAAATCTGATTAAGGTCTACTTTCTCTACTGTGACCTCCACCAGATCAGGGATGATTTTTCTCAGTAATGTCTGGTATGCAGTAGTCATTCACTAAAGTTTTGTTCAGTAGTGAGTCAGTGAAGGAAAATGCTTTTTGTAGGTGAGGAAATAGAGATGGATCTTCTTCTTTCAAAACCAGGAAAGGACTGGTGGTTTTACTCTGTGCTTTCTTGGAAGGTTTGACTTCTCATTTATAATTAGGAAGATAGGCCAGCTGATACCTGTCAATGACAGTTGGTCTGAACTCAAGGAAACAACATCTTGCTGACATTATGTCTCAATTTTTGGTAATGCTTAAGTTCCTTCATTAAACCATAGTCTTTGATGAGAAAAATAGTAATTTGGATTAAAATAGGAAATGTGCTTGAATTTCTCTGTAGGATGTGTAGAGGTGTCTAATGAGTAAGGTTATGATTCTTTGGAGTTCTTCGAGGTAAAGCAGCTTTAAGACAAAATAAAAAAGTCCTTGCAGTTGGACTTTTCTCGTAACATATTTTGGTGAAATATTCTGCAAAGTCTCTGTCACTTTACTTACCACTTGGAGGATATATACAGGGAATATCCTACCTCAAGTTGTGTTTTGTAGTATATCGGTTTTAGGAGATGTTTACCTATTCACTCATCAACATATTTTTGGTTAACATCTGCTGTGTGCTAGACTCTGTGCTAACCATTGAGGATAATGGGGTGAGAAAAAACAGTCATGGGCCTTTCTCTCATGTAGCTCACCATCTAGAGAGAAGACAGCTATTAAGTAATCAGACAATTATGGGTGAAATTTTCATGTGAGATATGTTCATATATGAAAATTTACAGTACTATGAGAAAATGTGGTTTAGTTGCCAATTTCTTAAAACATGGTGCCAGGCAGTAATTTTTTTTTGGTTTTGAAGGCCAAATGTGCAAATTCTTCTGCTGTAGTATTGCAGTACGATGCAGTCATTGACAACAGCTAAACAAGTGTGACTGTGTTTCAATAAAACTTTATTTATGAAACTGGAACTTTGTATCTCATGTAATTTTTATATGCCATAAAATATTATTCTTCCTTTGACTTTTGTCAACCATTTAAAAATGTAAAAGCTGTTAGCTGCCTATATAAAATAGGCAGTGGGCTGCTTTGTCACAAAGGCTATATAGTATGGAGTCTTTGCTCTTGGGGGTTAGGAAATGCTTTCCTGAAGAATTGTTTGATCTGACATCTGACATCTGAGTGGGATAACTAGGTAAGGGGGTGCTCATGATGCTGGTGGAGGCCAGTGGAGAAACACCACATCAGCATATTAATGGTGTTGCAAATAAAAGGGAATCTACATAATCTAAGGAAAACATCAACACAATTCTGCTTAAACAAATGTTTCTTAAACCTATGTGTCCATAAAACACTTCTCGAGGAGAACACCTCCTAACATGTAGGGAACACATATTTGGGAGTGCAAGTCTAGGGAGTCCTTGCCGATAAAGGAACTCCAGAAAGTATTGAGCACTTTAACACCATTAAATTTATCCATGCAAATGAACTTAGGGTCCATGAAGAACTTTAACGTGGATATTTCTGAGAATTTGTTCCTCTTTACTGAGGGATATTTTAGACTAGGATTTGACATGACTGTTTTTGCAGACAGTGAACTTTTGGGGGGCAAGGGGGTGGACTGTATGGCTCCCAGAGGTCCCTATCCGCCATTTAATGATGCCATTATAACTGCAAGAGAATTGAATGTATTTTACCAAATGCTCAGTGGGGAAAACAATAACAGTAGATATTTAGCTGATGATGACATACAGCTACTCTGGAGAGCTGTGGGAACCTATTGATTCTCACTTCATAAAATGCTTATTTGAAAACTCTAATATCTGTGAGAGTTTGCCAAGTGCTATTCCATTAATGTGGTTTCTCCCAGAGTGCCCACGTGAGCAGTGGAAAAGTTTTTGTTCTATATCTCTGTATCTAGAAATTTTGAGCTGACTAGACCATATACTTGGATAGTCAGTTTGATTTTCCTCTACTCATCAAGTTATTTTAACACGTGTCCTCACTTAAACACGTTCGTGAATTATTTGTTGTTTTTTTGAATACCAGGCAATGTCCTCTATCTAATTCTTTTGAAATGATCTCCTTTACTACAGCCAGAGAAAATTTTGATAAGCGCTTTTTGATGAGCACTTTCAAATCAAGGTCACCATTTAGTTTGGGATTACTTTTGCATGGCAGCACTTGTTGGGATGCTGGCCATGCTGTAACAAGCCTGAGAGCTGGCTTGTCTAGGAAGCCAGTGACTTACCATGAAATAGGAAATTCAAGGGAAATATCCACAGTCACCACCAAGGCACTGAGTTTACTCTTTTTTTCTGCCTTAATCTTTTTCTCTTCTGCCTGTGTCCTTGTAATTGCTCCACCTGAGACTTGGGTCAAAACAGGAGAGAATTAAACATACAATTAGAGTCTCTGCTCCTTTGCACTGTGCTGTTGCTGAGGTAAATAAATGATTTGGGTGATTCTGCGGCACTTTTCCATTACATTTGTAGAGGAAGCAGCATTCATTATACATCAGAGCGATTTTCTGTAAATGGTGTATTTATCTCATTTCCTCTAGTCGAGTTTAAATCCTCAGTTGGCCTCCGTGTAAATCTTGCTTAAAGTCATAAAACATTAAAGCTGAAGGGGCCTTACAAAATCTTACGCTGGACTTTCTTGTTTTCAGAAGAGGAAACTGAGATAATGTCAGAGCCGCCACTGACTCCCATCCCCTGACTCCTATTCAGGGCTCTTTCAGGTCTGGCTTCAGGTCAGTTTCCCACTGATCACTTGCAATTCTTCTGACATCTTGTTGATGCCCTCTTTCAATTTAATGTACACAATAACCCTGCAAGTCTTAACGTTAAGATGTGAGTGTCTACCTCCAAGAGAACAAAACAATGATTTTTTTTTTTTTTTTAAATTTTGGAGGAGATGTGCTGATTTTAAGAGAAGCAGAAATAGAACATGCCATTTGACTAGGTGGAGACAGGAGTTTGGGAGTGGACACTGGAGTCTTTTACAGTAGCCAGATATATAGCGTCTCATAAACAAACTGAGAACTAGTAATAAACTTCTTTTGCTCCCTAGTATATACAGCTAGAGGAAGTGTAACCAGTGAGGGATTTATGTGGATTGGCTACTGAGCTTCTTTACAGGCTTGTTTACGGGGCATCTGTGTAAGATGAGGCAGGAGCAGGTGGAGCTAGGCAGTTGGAAGGGAATAGCTTAGTTAAGGCTCTTTTAAAAAAAAAATTAATATGGGAAGAGGGAAAAGCACTTACTTTTTATGGGCTTTCTTCACTGAGTCAGCTTTAGTTTGAGGGAGTTGATGTCCATTTATCACAAAGCACTTGAGAGTATACTCTGCGTATGGCTCAGTGCCAGGAACATTGGGGGTAAGGACATGTGTGTCTCTGGATAGTTTAAATAAGTCCATGAGTATACAACAAGGACTTATGCATAGGGCTGCCAGGTAAAACACAGAATACCGAGGTCAATTTAAATTTCAGATAGCTGACAAATAATTTTTTAGAGTGATTTCCAAATATGCATGGAGCATGCCGGGGATACTGTATTTTTGTTTGCTAAATCTGGCAATTTTATGTATGGGTGAGTAGCTAGAAATTTATGATAAGGTCTGGAGATTTTTTTGACATTATATCCTTGAGATTATCCTAAACCCTTTAATTTGAATGGACAGAAGTTAGGTTTAGAAAGGATAACTGAGTTGTCCTTGTTCATACAAAAGGCAAGTGACTGAGCTTGGCCCTCTATTTTTTGACTCTTGTTATAATGCAGCGCACTGATTTAATGAATAGAATGAGTATCATCATTGATTGGTTTGTTCAAGAATTTCCAAAAGAGAAGTAAAAAAGGGAATGGAGCTGAGTTTTGAATGAAGGTAGAATGGTTTGGGGAGGGCTTTCTGGTGGAAGGATGAATGCAAGCAAAAGTACAGAGGCAGGAATAAATTTTGTTGAACAAAGGGAGGGATTTCCATCCTCTATGACACATAGATCAGCCATTGGTGGGATGTCTTTGTGGAATATAGATTCTTCATTGGGCCACTGGATTTATATGGGAATGAATGAAAGTAGGGAATTTTGAAAAGATATATTAGGTAGGGTTTTTTAGTGCACCTTGGTTATAAGTTTAAGGATTGGACTTTATCTGGAATGTCACAGGGAGGTGATGCTAAAGGTTTTTGAGTGGATAAGTCAGGTCAATATCAATGACCAAAACCATTTTGAAAGAAAGAGACTTGTTTTAAGAATTTGAATAATGATTTTTGAAAGTCCTTAGGGTTAATTTACCACTCAAAAGTTACAATGATAACCCCGACACTATCACTTCTCTTAGGAAGAATGGCAGCATCCTAATTAATACCTCTTAGAAAATGAGCTAATAGTGGGGCATGATGGGAATTACCCGCTATGATTATAATCACAACTCTATTGGGGGAATGCTGAAAGTGAGGACCTCTTTCCCTGGTGTGTGTGTGTGTGTACATGTATGTTGGGTGAAATAACAACTTGAAGATGAGTTTACATGGACGTTCAAAGAAAGATAGAAGGTTGGGCCTCCCAGGTGGCGCAGCGGTTGAGCGCTGGGTTGCGAAGCTGCCCGCAGCTTCTGTGGCGCCGGTTCGATCCCCGGCTGCTCCCCGGCCACCAGAGGAGGGTCCCACATGGCGCTCAGACCTCTCCTGCCGCCCGCTGCTCCCCTCAGCAGTGTGCTTCGGTCCTTCTGCCTGCTCTGCTCCCCGCTCTGGCTCTGGTGAATTCTCTCACCCTCCCGCGCTTCTGACTGTATCCAGTGCATGTATAAACAAAACAAACAAACAAACAAATAAAATAAAACATGCCTCTATTAAAAAAAAAAAAAAAAAAACATTTAAAAAAAAAAAAAACAAAGAAAGATAGAAGGGGGTCCTCCCTGGTGGCGCAAGGGCTTGGGCCACAACCTATGAAGCTGTCTGCGGCCTTTGCAGCATGAGTTCAATCCCCGGCCGGCCAGAAAGGAACCCACATGGTGCAGCAGAAACTCTCCTGCCTTGCCCGTTGCTCCCCTCAGCAGTATACTTCAGTTGATCTGCCTGTTCTTTTCCCTGCTCTGTCTCTGGTGAATCCTCTCAATCCCCATACCTCTGGCCTGTACCCCAGCTCTTTTATGCATAAATAAATAAATCTTAAAAAAAATAAAGAAAGATAGAAGATCCTCGATTCCTTGGTAAGGGAGCAAAAGACTGGCTATTTGGCTGTGGAACAGAATGTATTCCAATGAGGTCCTTGGGAGTTGAGTGTGAAGTCTGGAGTTGTCAATTCTCATGACATTACACTTATTTTTTTTGTGGACACTATTTTTCATCATCTTCATCATGTGTTATTCCAGTAGTAGAGGTTTTCTATTTGTAATCTGCCCAACTCACAACTCATTGAGACCTGGGCTCTGAGCTCAAACTTTACATGCTCAAATGAACTACTTTTTCTGTGCAAGAACTCAAACGGAGCAGTGAAGGCAAGGTTCTTGTGAGGAAACATGGGTGTTAAGGGATTCACACAGCGAATAAGATGCTGTTTGTGCTCTGCTCCCCCAAAATAGGTGATTTTTTCTTGCTATTGATGTTGACAGTTAGGGATAAACACAAGATACTCAGTTGCTAAAGAATGTCCCAAACTGAACTCCTGAGAGTCGGCATCTGCACGTAATTACTTAGGGCACATAATTCTTTTATGGGTGCTCACTTAGTAAAGCATTTACATTTACATTCACAGCTCATTAGGTTGCTTGAGGATTTGATTTGAACATTTTAAGTGGGATTGTTTTTAATCTTTGGAGGCACTATAAACCCACAGTCATGCTCAACTGCCACACTGTTGCAAGGAAAACTGTATAACTCGTTTGTTTTGCTTCTTAGGAGGAGTTTATTAAGGTAAAACTGACCATGAATAATCTAAGGGGAATTATTTTTTTCTTTTTCTTTCAGAGTCCAAGACTTGTGGAACTACTATGATCGAAAGTAAAGTTACTTGAAACTCTGATAGAGAAAGAACAAAATTAAACGTGACTTTTGAATTGTTATAAAAAAAATCATAAAATAACAGATCTTTCAACCAGATGTTTAATTTTAAAATAGCAAACATTGCAGACTTTCTAGAGACTGTCAATGGTTTGAAAAACCAATTCCATCTCTTCCCTTAGGCTCTTGCACTGCCTAGTAATGAGCACTGTTGGTCTTTAGCAAGGCAGTTGCTAAAGCAGTGCCCTACGAAGTGCACCATCTAATGAAACTCTTTTTTTTTAAAGAAAACAGATACATTTTGCAATTTATTCATGGTGCCAGGTGTTCCTTAGCTGTGTACTTTGGGCCCAGAGTTAAGTGCCTGTCGATTTCCTTTTTCATGGGAAATCTATAAATTGAGAGATTTGCTGCAGTGCCATTCTTGATGAAGGCAGTGCTGCCCTCAGTGTCTTCAGGCATGTTTGATTTCAAAGCCAAATGTAAATCTCAAGAAAACTTTTCCTTGACTTGGAATTTCACTGTGGGTCTTGGTAGTATGGGCTGTATACCTGTCTGATCTTCAACATGTGCTAGAAAAGGCCAGTTCATCCCTTGCAACCTTGGAAATACTTTCTTAGATTTGATTAATATTTGTTTGGATAATCATAGGGTGGAGGAAGTGCTGGGATAAATGCCTTCACAGCTTCTTATCCAAAAATACTGTGTTTCCCCTTTTTACTAATGTAACTTACTGATATAATGGTTTTTAAGAAAATGAGAAACAGGCGTTGGAGTAGTGTTAATGAAGGATGCTTCCTTTTTATGCTAGACCGAAACATTAACAGTCAGAACACAGACATTGAGAAAAGCAATAAAAGGTGGATTCTCTTTTTCTGTTCTCTTTCCTGCAAGTCCACAGTGCAGGACCCACCCTCTGTCTAAGCCTGCCCTAAGGAGCTAGTTGTGCCTTTTGTTTATCTCATATCCTGCCTCTGGCTCTGCATATGGTTCCTTTGGCTTCTAGATCTGCATTTAATCCTCTGACATTTTTAGTTTTTTATCCTCTCTGCAACCTAAGGTTGCAGAAAGTCAATTGTGGTGATTTTCTCCCCATAGTGTTAGTTACTGTCTGTGCACCCTGTGGAAAACTGGAGTTGCCCCCAAGACCTTGAAGCTCCCCAGAAGCCAATCTAGAGATTATAGCTAAGACTTGAACTCATTTATCACAGGTCATTTCCCTCATCTCCTTGAAATGCAGCTGCTTCAGTAAGGGATTGCTAGGGTCTGATTGTGTTCCTCCAAAATTTATTCATATGTTGAAATTCTAATCCCCCAATGTAATGGTATTAGAAGGTGGGCCTTTGGGAAGTGATTAGATCATGAGGGTGGAATCCTAATGAATAGGGTTAGTGCTTTATAAAGTGAGTCCAGAGAACTGCTTTGCCTTTTTCCATCTTATGAGGACACAGTAAAAAAGCACCAGCTATTAACCAGGAGGAGGGCCTTTACCAGAAAATCGCCACATGAGTACCTTGATCTTGAAATTTCAGCCTCCAGAAATGTAAGAAATAAATTTCTATTGTTGATAAACTACTCAGTCTCTGGTATCTTGTTACAGCAGTCTGACTAGACGAAGACAGGAATTTTTTTTTTTTTTAAGTTAACATTGGATTATAACACTGTGTTTATTTTAAGGGTATAGGTTCACATATCTGCAGATGTATGTTATCATACCTTGCCAATCACTAAAACCCCAATAATCCTCTATCATAGTTTATTGGGCCTTTTTCCCTCTTTGTGAGAAAGGAATTTTTAATGTTAGATACCTCCCAGGTTTTGGAAAATGCTACCATGATATGGTGTTACATAATACGAAATGCATATTTGGTCTTCCTCCCAAAGCAGGAAGAGTTGCTAAAATACTTGGAATTTCTAAAGTAACTGGAGCAATTTAGGTGGCTTTTGTTAAGGTGAATGAGGTGACTTTTAGAAGCACCTAAGAATGGGGACTGGTTTCCTGGGAAACCAAACAAGTGATTTGGAGGGTTGGAATTTTAGTCATTTCTCCTGAGCCCCATCCCCACCACACCTAGGGGAGAGGGCCTGGAGTTCAAATTAATTTAACTGTTCATACCTATGTAATGAAACCTCCATAAAAAACCCCCAAAGGACGGAGTTCTGAGAGCTTGTGTGTTGGCGAACACATGGAGATTTGGAAAGAGTGGCACGCTTGGAGAGAGTATGGAAGTTCCATACCCTTTCCCCTGAACTTGACCTATGCATCTCTTTCTTTACCATATCCTTTTATAATAAACCTGTAATTCAGCAAATAAATGTTTCTCTGAGTTCTGTGAATTGCTCTAGCAAATTCATGGAACCTGAGGAGGTGTCATAGAAGCTTCTGACATATAATCAGTCCATTAGAAGTGTGTCTGAAGTCCAAGGAGGGGTCTTTGCAGTCTCCAATCTGTGTTCCATCAGTTAGAAGCATAAGTAACAACCTAGACTTGTGACAGATGTTTAAAATTGGGGGTGTGGGTTGTGGTACTGGACACTTCACTTACAGAAACTGATGCTGTCTTTGGATAATGGCAGGGAACCCAACTAGTGTCTGGAGGATTGATTGTTGTATGTGTGGGGAACCCTCTCTAACACTGGTAACTGGTACCAGAACCTGTTTGGTTACATAACTGTGGTGACTTTACACCACGCACTCCTCTACTCTAAGAGGTGCTGTTCCCAAGACTCAAATGTGAATGGTGCCCCATGGAGTTGTGTTATGTGGTGGCCCTAAAAGTTTTGTTAGATGAATTTGTTAAATGTCTTATCTAAAAGATTCTATCTTGAGGACTCATCCACATTCCCCATAATGCTTAGCATAATGCCTTGCATAACATATTTATTTATTCAGTAGTGGTTGAAATTTAGATATGTTGATATTTAGATATGAACATAGATATCTATATTTAGATATTTAGATATGAATTTAGATATGTTCCAAGCAAGACAAGTATCATAAACAAAATAGGCTATAAAGGCAACAGAGGAAAAGAAGTTGACTTTATTTGCTTTCCATATAACATGCAGAGGCAGAAGACCTAGTTTCAAGCTCTGGCTCTAATATATTTACTAGCTGTGTGCCCTCTTTGAGCCTCAATTTTCTTATCTGTGAAATGAGCCTGAAACAACTGAGTTTTCTACCTCAGAGGGTGGTTGTGAGACTCAGATGACATAGTAATTGTATAGTAGTTAACTTCTGAGGGTATTTTTCTCAACTTTAAGTATTCCCCTTGATAGCTGGCTCCAATTCTCATTCTAAGGAACGGGCTCCTGACTGTCATGTTTGTATAATGCCATCAGTTAAGCACATCAGAAGGAAGCTGGACTGCTCTAAATTCCTGCTCTTAGAATTTGGAGATAGAAAGGAGAGAATCAGGCTCCATTGTCTGAGTGTGTAACTTGGGAAGTCAAGATAAGAGGATATCTATCTTCTCCCTGCCACATTAGCAAATGAGAAGCAGAAAATGTTGGTCTTTAAGAACTAGAAAAAGGCCTCCCTGGTGGCACAGTGGTTGAGCGCTGGGTTGCGGGGCTGCCCACAGCCTCTGCAGCGCTGGTTCTATCCCCGGTCACCAGGTGAGGGTCCCACTTGGTGCGCAGACCTCTCCTGCCACCTGCTGCTCCCCTCAGCAGTGTACTTCATCAGTCTGCCTGCTCTGCTCTCCGTTCTGACTCTGGTGAATTCTCTTACCCTCCCAAGCTTCTGACTGTACGCAGTGCTTGTATAAATAAATAAATAAATCTTTAAAAAAAAAAAGAAATAGAAGAGGGCCTCCCCTGGTGGTACAGGTGGTAGAGCTCCCGCTCTGTGAGGCTGTCCGCAGCCTCAGCAGTGCTGGTTCGATTCCAGCTGGCAGGCGAGGGTCCTACATGGTGTGGCGGACCTCTCCTGTCATGCCCGCTGCTCCCCTCAGCAGTGTATTTCGTCAGTCTGCCTGTTCTGTTCTCCGCTCTGTCTCTGGGGAATCCTCTCTCCCTTCTGTGCATCTGGCCTGTACCCCAGTTCTTGTATAAATAAATAAAAAAAAAGAATAGAAAAGAAACAGATGTTATGTTAAAAGAATCAGAGAGTAAAAGTGATGCAGAATTACTGTCTGGGTTCTAGCGACCCTGCTACATTTATGCTGTTGGAAAATCTGAAACAATCTTGTGTCCTTGTAATAAATTCCCATTTTTACACCTTAGTTAACTAAAGTTGATTTTTGCTTCTTTCAATCAAAGCACTAAAGGATTCTGCAGTGCATTTTCTGATATAATTCCCCTCCCCGCCCAATAGGTTTAGGTACAGCTTCAGAGCTCCTATTCCTCCCAGGAGAAGATCTCTGTATTTTAAAATTAATAAGTAATAGGGGCCTTTTCTAGCAGTTTTGATCAGAAGCTCAGAATTTCTAGCTATGTCACTGTCTCTTCTTATTCTCTCTCAAGGTAACAAGCATCCCAAACCCAGCCTTGGTCTCCATGGTGATCAGGAGTCCCTTGTAATATTTGCCTGGTGAGGGCCACACAACATCTATGACCATAACGTGTGTGGTATGCTGAATTAATGCTGTGGGAAAGCATCAGAAAAGGAAGTCAGGCCACAGAGGCTCCCTTTTATGCTATTAATGACTTTCGTTTCTGCCTACCTTTTTGCCAGTGCAGCAGAGCAAGGTACAGAAAGCTGCTACAGAAAATTAGCTATAATTTAGGTAATATCTCGAATGCCCTGTCAGTCACTTGATTATGTGATTGAAAGGAACATTTCATTTGGAGATTTGCAATTTTCTGGTGCTATTGGCATTGCACAATTACGTTTCCTGTCATTTATCACATTGTGGAATACCAAGACAAATTTGCTTCTCCTTGCATTTATCATATTACTGGGAAATATAGAGACAGATTTAGCCAATTGCTTTACTCCAAATGATGCCCTTTGTTAGTTGGGGACATTCAGCAGCTTTTCTGTTTAAAGATCTCTCTTGAACATATTCTGCGCCAAGAGGATTTTCCCCCAATTGCTTTGAAATTGAGATTTTCCCTTTAACTGCAATGCTGCCTTTCAGAGGGAGGAGCGAGGCATATCTGACTTTTGCAGCAGGTGCACCGATTGAACTAAGAATGACAATGCTGTGAAGGGACTCCCTTCTCCTTGGGAATCTGGAAGCAATGGTGCAAGACGGGGCACTTAGGCATAAGACTATGCAGGAACTTTAAAAATGTTTAGGCATGGACTTGCTAGAGTCATATTTAGAGCCACTTAAAAAAAAATCAGGTTTTAAACAAAGGTCAATTAAACATTTAGTTTAAGAAGCAGGTAAAGCGCCTGTGAGACCTTGCACAAATGCAATTTACTGCAGGAAGACAGGTTCTTTTTAGCTTGTGGGACTGACCTAGATTGTTTTTTTCTGTATGAAGATGATATTAGACATAAATCAGTCTCTGCCTCTTGGTTTAATTCAGCCTTTCAAATGGTTTGTATGTATTGGGTGCCTGCATCGAAGTTGGTGCTTGTCAGAAACACACATATTGTAGCCCAAGCTACAATACTTGGGGCCTGAGGAATCTACAATTTGTTAAAGATCGAGAGGTTATTTTCTTAGGCAAAATCACCAGTGGTTCACATCCCTGGATGCTCATTAATCCAGGGCTGTTTGGAAACTTCCGTGGCCAGGGTTCAGAGCCTTTGGGAGTAGAACTCAGGTTCCAGATGGTATGAATGCTCTCCACATAATTCCAGTGAGCATTTACACTTGAGAACCCCTGAACTGAACTGAGGCAAAGTCACTATTAAGAAGCAAGATAACTGGATTCCAGTCCTCACAGTAATGAACCAAGAATGATCTGAGCTATGATTGCCAGGGACCTGATTTGTAGGCTGGAGAGCACTATGACATCACTGGTGCTATTTGTGCTCTGAGGACAGCTGCTCCTCTGTGGGTTCCCCAGGCCCCTTTGTTCTCGGGCTATTGTCTTGGTGTCCAGATTTCCTACTGGTCAAGCTAAAATGTAGTCAGGCAGGGGGCCTCCCACCAGGAGAAAAGTCTTGGTATGAGGAACATCCTGGAAAATCAGTATCTGCTGAAAACACCAGGCAGACATTATGGCTAGATTAGCATAACCAGCTGGAGTACCTTGTCAGAAAGTTAAGTGTAAGCAGGAACTAGAGAGAGGATGCTTTTTTTTTTTATAATTTTTTTTTTAACAGAGGCATGTTTTATTTATTTATTTGTTTGTTTGTTTGTTTATACATGCACTGGGTACAGTCAGAAGCGCGGGAGGGTGAGAGAATTCACCAGAGCCAGAGCGGGGAGCAGAGCAGGCAGAAGGACCAAAGTACACTGCTGAGGGGAGCAGCGGGCAGCAGGAGATGTCTACGCGCCATGTGGGACCCTCCTCTGGTGGCCGGGGAGCAGCCGGGGATCGAACCAGCGCCGCAAAGGCCGTGGGCAGCTTCGCAACCCAGCGCTCAACTGCTTTTTTTTTTTTAGATTTATTTATTTATGCAAACAAGAGCCAGGGTACAGGCCAGAGGTGTGGTGGGTAAGAGGATTCACCAGAGACAGATTGGGGAACAGGACAGGCAGACTGACTGAAACACACTGCTGAAGGGAGCAGCAGGCAAGTCAGGAGAGGTCTGCTGCGTCATGTGGGTTGTTCCCTGGCCACCTGGGGAGTGAACTTGTGCTGCAGAGGCTGCAGATAGCTTCATAGATTGTGTCTTAACCCCTTGCACCACCAGGGAGGCCCTGGGGGAGGATGTTTTGAACAGCAGCAACAATGGCACCCCCTCCAGGCAAAAGCTCCTATTCAATCCTCCCACCCCCACCCCAGCTTGTGCCAGGCTATAATGCATCCCCCGTCCACATCGCCACTGCCACCACACACATTCCTCTACACATTCCTTCATGTAATTGCCAACCTTCCCTGAATCTGATTTCCAATAAATGTAAGATTGCCCTGGCAAAAGGTGCTACACTCCCTGAGGTATAAGTGCCTCTAGGTCTCTCTCCACTTGGATTTTGAGTTGTCTTTCCTTCATTCTGCTGCTGCTCCCCACGCTGGTTCCCCTTGAGGTGACACTCCCATGTTGGGGAAACGGCAGTGGTGAGGACTATGTGCCTGGGTGCCTGGGAGTTGGAGCACAAGCTAAGACAGTGTCAGGTGTGGGGTGAGGAGGAATGTAACTCCATGACAAGGTGCAACTGCTGCCTAACTAGAGTTGTCTGGGCTCAGGTATGTAGATGAATCCTGTACTGCCTCCACTGGTGGGGTTGACCTGCCAGGTTCTCTTCGCAACAGCCTAAGATTGATAGTATTTGAGTCTTTTTGCTTCAGGAAACAGTGTCTCTAGTTGGACAGAACTGGGAGAAGTCAGGATGGGCAGCATGTGAAATTTGAGGGTCTGTTCATGGTCATTGGTGTGCCCTAAGGTCAAGGGCACTGGCACAGAGCTCAGTGGCGAGAGCCCAGATGTGGGAGACCTGACATCTATGTCGATATCTGGCTGAGAGACATAGCACAAGGGATTTACCTCTCTGAGCATCAGTTTCTATACTTTAATGGAACTCACTTCGGGTTGGGAGGCAAATGAGTCCTTATAATAGTTAAAAATGATATTAAATAAAAATAAAACTTTTTTTTATTATACCTATTGCCTTTAGGTACTCCGCTGTATTAAAATGTGATTTATATGTGAACACTTTGCTTAGTATTGTGTTTATGTCACTCCTCCCTGCCCCCCTTCTTTTTTTAAGTTTAACCCCTTAACAACATCCTTTAGCTATGCTTTCATGCTTAGGTTGATACCAAATCAAGATCTCAGTATGAGCGCTGGGTAGTATCCACCCCAGTGACTCATCTGGTTTCTTTTCAGTTGTTTTCCCCTTTTTTTAAAAAAATTTATTTATTTATGCATATAAGAGCTGGAGTACAGGCTAGAAGTGTGGGGGTGAGAGAATTCACCAGAGACAGAGTGGGGAACAGAACAGGCAGACTGACTGAAACACACTACTGAGGGAAGCAGTGGATGAGTTAGGAGAGGTCTGCTGCACCATGTGGGTAGCTCCCTGGCTGGTCGGGGATCGAAATTGTGCTTCAGAAGCTGCAGACAGCTTCATAGGCTGCGTCTTAACCCCTTGTGCCACCAGGGAGGACCTCAATTGTTTGCCTTTTAATTAATTCAGTAAACTTGTGCCAGACCCTTACTATGGCTCAATTACTTCTTTAGGAGATGAACAGCAATGCTTCCTATCACATAGTTTATGGTATGGTATGCATATTGGGGAGATAGGTGGAGTCTAAAATATTATTGTTCCAAATATTTGTTTTGAACTGATCATACAGAATAATAGCAAGCTTCTACTTTCCCAAATCTTCTCACACACATGATGTCATTTAATTACTGAATACACCAAAGAGGGAGCATAATATATCCATGTGAGGGGTCAAGATTGGCATAAATGAACAGAATCACTCCAGGTCCCATTGTTAATAAGTGACAGGGTTAAGGCTCATAAGTAGGACCACCTATGTTTAGGTCTGATGCACTTGCAACAAACTGCAGCAGCCCTACGCTACAAACCAACACACATACACACATGCTCGTGTATTGTTGATATGAATGTTTAATGAGTGACTGTTCCTGGAGGATGAATTAAGTCATACTATTAAGATATTCCTCATGTTTTGCCAGCCAGCATTCCAAGGGTACATGGAATGCTGAAGATAACAGATCTGGGTTTCTGCTCCCCAATGAAATGGTGTCTAGGTGGCAGCTGATGGAGGACAAGAACAGAAAAACTGGAAAGGAGGCCTCACAAGACTAAAACCTGACTCACACAAGGAGGTGGGGGTCGAGGAGAATAACATGACCATTAACCTGGCTGTAGAGGTCGTGACCCTTAGGCACCAGTGCCTTATCACAAGGCATGAGACCCAAGCAGGGTGAGACTGCTGTAGGGAGTGGAGCACAGGCCCATGGGTAAAGATACGGAGATTGGGCCCACCCTGGAATCTTTGATCCCTTGCTAGTTTTGCCTGTTACCCAACATCAGTAACAAGCAGGGCACTCTACGGAGGAGTGACCCCTCCCAAAGAGAAAAGGACTATATCAATGCAGTCTCTGCACAGGCTCGAGGCAGCACGCCCACTGCCCACCTGTGACTATGCAGGTGTTTCCTTTCACCAACTCTCCCTTTGTAGGGCAGCAGCCTCCTGCCTGCCCGTGACCTGTACCATACCTGAACTTCTCTTCACTGACCTCCCTTAGCTGAGGCCGCTCTCCTCAAGGCCGCCTGCCTGCAACATGCAGGCCTCTCAGCAAACCTGTCCCTTGCCCTTTCCCTAATAAACCTGTTTTAAATATGACTAATGTCTCTGTCTCATGGAGAAACGTGCCTGGGGAACTCACCGTGTGCCACTGAATCGGGAGCTCTGGTGAAACCTTTCCCAGAGTGAACCCAAGGACCCCACAACTCCAGAAAATGACATCAGCAGCCATCGGTGTTCATCCAGGGCTGATTCTGGCCATCTGGCCAGGTGTGTGAGTCAAGGTCCGAAACAACAGATGTAAGAACCATTGCCAGAGGTGAAGTATGAAATTCTTCTCTCTGAAGAATATTGCCTGCCAGTGAGGTAAAAGTAATTACTTGTTCCTGCTAATTGAATTCTGAGCTTTAAAGTAGAGGTTCTGACTTAGGTTGACATGACATGGGCCAATTTAAAATTTCAACTTAAAGAAAAAAATGGCAATGAGTCTCAGAGTTTGGAATGAGCCCTCTAAGTCCCTCAGGGCTGGCGTCAATTTTTACAAATTCTGCTGGTGCTAGTGTCCTGCAGAATTGTCTTCAGCACTCCTTGCTTGTAACCTTGGATAATGCAAAAGGCTTCCATTACTGTATGGCAGAAAATTATTTCAATTTCATTCTTTCTACCCTCTATGCCCCCTCTACCCCCTACTCTTACTTAGTTTTGGAGTGATTTTTAAGTTTAGTTTTCAAATATATACTTTTTTTGAATTTACTGCCTATGGGGAGCAATATTGATAACTAACATTCATATATTGCTTACTATATATTGGCCATGTGTCTGTAGGGGGAAAAAAAGGTTATTACTTGATTTCAGAGTCACCCTGTGAGACAGGCAATCTCCACTTAGCAGCTGAGTTAACTGAGTCACATAGAGGTTAAGTAATTTGTCCAAAGTCACAGAGCTAAGAAGGTAGCAGAGTCAGGATTTGGACCCAGACAGACTGGCTCTCGAGTCATTGTGATGACCCTCTGTAGGGTAAATGAATTGGTCAGGCTTTTTATGCCACTTGCCCCTGTGGCTATTGATGGAAGGCAAGAATGAAAAAACTGAAAAGGAGGTGTTGCAAGAGTAGAAACCTGGCTCACACAATGCTATGAGCTGGAAGTGGGGGTAGGGGATTAGCATAGCCATTGACATAGCTATAGAAACCAAGATCCTTAGGCACCAATGCCTAGATTACAAAGCATAAGATCCAAGCAGGTATCAGACTGCTGTAGGGAGTGTCTAGAGCACAGGCCCAAAGATAAAGATATGGAAATTTAGCCCATTGTGGAATCTCAGGTCCCCCTTTCAGTCCCTTTCACATTCTGCTTAGTTATTCAAAATCAGCAAATAACCAAAGAGAAAAAGATTATATCAGTGCAGTCTGCAATAGCTCCGGGCAGCAATCCCTCTGCCTACATCTTCTTATGCAGGTACTACTTTTCACCAGCTCTCTCCCTCTGCAGGGCAGCAGCTTCCTTCCTGTCTGTGACTTGTTCCATGCCAGGACTTCTCTTCACTGACCTCCCTCAGAGGAGGCCACTCTCCTCAAGGCCACCCACCTGCAACCATGCAGGCCTCTCTCAGCAAACCTGTCTCTTTTGGAGCAGCTCTTCCTGCCCACGTTTGTCTATGCAAGTGTCTTTTACTCTTCTGTCCCTTTCCCTAATAAACCTGCCCTTTAAATATAGCTAACGTCTCTGCCTCCTGGAGAAACTCGCCTGGAACTTGCCGCGGGCTGCTGAAACTGGAGCTTCGGTGAAACTTTTCCCAGAGTGAACCTAAGGACCCTGCACTCCAAACCCACTGACTCCAAAAATGACATCAGCTATCACCTGCGGCCCTGATCATGTTACTGCAGAAGGTACTTGGGAGCGTGGCTCGGGGCACGCCTGCCTGATTGTGGACACCTGGAGCATGGGTGTGCGCACATGCGTACTTGCGCACTCCTGCCTGGAGGCAGAGCTATAAGGGTGGCATCACTCAACAACAGAGGATGGCAATGGGAAGGTGTAGTGGGCTATGAGAGGATGAGCGGCATGACTACAGAAGAGTAGAGAACATGAAAGAATGCCAGAGAGCGCCCAGAGGAAGAACTCAAAGATTCACAGGGGGTTGGGGGCTAGGTTTCCTCCCGGGATCACCAGCCCCCTGCCTTGCCAGCTGCAGGATTGCCACTAGATCTTCTCAAGGTAAAGTCCAGTCACTCTGTGACTTCTCCTCTCAAGTACATACAGGGTAACCTATGCCTGGGTCGGTGTGAACTCCAGTTTTCAAAATCTTAATAAGGGCAGCGTGGAAAAATACCTGGCTTGTGTTTGGCGTATTCCCACCTAGCCATGAATGTGTTCTATGGGATGCTATTTAGGAGAAAATACCCTAGTCTTTGGGGGAAGAATTGATATCAGATGATTGTGTGATTGCTTCATAGAGGTCTTAGTGTCAGCTGCTCTTGTTCTCGGCATACCTTTTGGTAGAGGTAGGACCTGACCTGAAAGAATGGAAACTCTCACTATTAGGCATCCCAAGGAAAGGTTAATATGGGTGAGCAACAACTTCTCCAGGAGCATTTCTGAAGTTGGTGACGGAGCTGCCTTTATGAAAGTCAACTTAAGGGATTCCCAGGTGGGTCTGCCCCTGTGTGGTAATTGTCATATATTCTCTGTGTGTATTTTCTTTTTGTGCTTTGGTAGCTGAGGGGTGAGACCTGTGCCATTCCTGAGTAATATAAGCAAGAGGTATGATTAACTTTTTGCCTGAGGCCAAAGTGAAGGCAGCAATTGTGGTGACTGGCAGATAAGGTCTTACCTTTTGAAGCAGTCCCTTCCTGCAGGCACTGATGGAAAGAAGTGGCCATGGCAACCCAGCGTGGGCCCTCTTCCAGAGGACTGAGCACTCCCAGCAGCCAGGGTCACAGTGGAGACGTCTGTTGAGTCTCCTGCTCCACCAGAAGTGACATGGACAATCAGGTGTGGGGGTAGATTACTAGCAAATGGCACTAGATGTTTCGGAACCTGTCAGGGACAGAAGTCCAAGGGGAAGATTGGATTTCCTGTTAACTTAGAGACTGGGGTCCCAGAACATTTCTATTGATGTAAGGGTGACAGCATTTATTTCTCTAACTAGCAATAACATGTCCTTCTTTCCCTGGAGTGATTTGGAAGTGGCAGAAGTGGATTGATAGGGGAGGCTGGGCTGAGTTGCTTAGTCGCTTAGTCACTGGCCTGGAATTCACTGATCAATGTAGGAAATGCTATGACTTAGTTTGTATCAGAAGCAAATCAGTAAGTCAGAGAATTAAGGGTCTCAGAGTTTAGAAGACTCCTGTAACAAAAATTTTTATGGAAAAACATTTTTTTTTTAAGATTTATTTATTAATTTATACAAGCACTGGGTACAGTCAGAAGCGTGGGAGAGTGAGAGAATTCATCAGAGCCAGAGTGGGGAACAGAACAGGCAGACTGACGAAATACACTGCTGAGGGGAGCAGCGGGCGGCGGGAGAGGTCTGTCGCACCATGTGGGACCCTCGCAGGCAGCGGGGGATTGAACCGGTGCTGCAGAGGATGCGGGCAGCTTCGCAGCCCAGCACTCAACCGCTGTGCCATCGGGGAGTCCCTGGAAAAACGTTCTTTAAGAGGAATTCTAGGGCCTCCCCTGGTGGCACAGCGGTTGACGCTGGCTTGTGAAGCTGCCCGCAGTCTCTGCAGCGCCGGTTCGACCCGCGGCCGCCAGCGAGGGACCCACATGGCCCGACAGACCTCTCCTGCAGTGCCCGCTGCTCCCCTCAGCAGTGTATTTCCTCAGTCTGCCTGTTCTGTTCCCCGCTCTGGCTCAGGTGAATTCTCTCACCCTCCTGCACTTCTGACTGTACCCAGTGCTTGTATAAATAAATAAATATATAAACCTTTAAAAAAAAAAAGAGGAATTCTATTCTGGTGTTATTTTAGCTTTTGGCAAAATTTCAAACATTATTTAAAACAATGAACCTTGGGACTCCCTGGTGGCGCATGGGGTTAAGCACCACACTATGAAGCACTCTTCAGCCTCTGTGGCACAAGTTCTATCCCCAGCCAGCCAGAGAGAAACCCACAGGAACGGCAGACCTCTCCTGTCTCACCCACTTCTCTCAGCAGTGTATTTCAGTCAGACTGCCTGTTCTGTTCCTCACTCTGTCTCTTGTGAATCCTCTCACTACCCCCATCTCTGGCTCCTGTATGCATAAATAAACAAATCTTTAAAAACAAACAAAAAAACCTCAAAAATATAATGAACTTTGGTGGCATTGAGTGAGCACTCATTGTTACTTGATGGAAAACCTTTGGAGTAATGAAGAATGAATGTCTTGCATCTTCTATTTCTTACCTGTAAGATGGTGGTGATAATATCCCCCTCAGGAATGATTGGGAGTGTACAGTCTCATTAGAAAAGAATCTTCATGTATAATCAGAAGAGTATCACAATGTTTGCATTCTAGAAAGAAGCTTTTGTAGTTTGGTCTCAGTTGTAATATCTCCATCCTCTTAAGGACTATCTTTTTATGCTGATAATTCAAACCAGTTCAGTTAGACATATGTCTCTGAAGGCCATGGGACTATTAATGCCCAAGCTTATTAAATGACAACTTCAATTTTGACAATACTGATTTACTTATTGTGGGCAAAGTGCCAAATCTGGAGTGAGTTAATTGAATTCAAGTATTGCCCTGTTTATCCATTACCTACCAAATGATTGTGGGGGTGTGGGTGTGGTCGTGTGTGGAAGCATGGGTATGCATACATTAAAAACTACACAAATATAATTGGTACATAGCTCAATTTATAGAATAATTTTCATGCATGCTGCTGAGGGTTTTATTCCACTGTTTCCACCTCAAACTGTGGGTGGCAGCAGAGACTTGGGAAATACTTTCTGTATACTTCAAGTGACTATTCAAGGTATATGCGTGGCATGGAAATGATTGCACTAAGAAATAACGTGGAGCCTCATTTTTTGAACTGCAATTTCTTTATCATTTTTTATCATATTCTTGTGGTCAAAGTACTGAAAGAGGATTGTGGTCTGAGGCCTCACCAGCATGTTGTCTTTTAAATAGGCTTTTCAGAATCTTGGGTCAATAAGCTAACTTCCCTTTATTAGAAACCACAGGCTCTCCCCAGGAGATCGTTTTCTTTTGGTGATATCTTATTGCTTTCATCTGACCATTGTGGCTTCTGGTTTCCTTTGGAACCCCCAAAATGTGTCCTAAAGCTGTTGGTGCACTAGTGCATGGAACTTGAGCTAACCCTTAAGTTCTTTCTGCATAGGCCTGTCCCCCGTGATGTGGGCATCTCTTCACAGGATGGGAGAGCTCCTGCAACTTTGTCCCTGCCTGAAAGAATAGGCACACTGGTCTTTTGACTTCACACCCAATCCCGGATTGAAATGCATAGGGCAATTAGAGATGACGACCCACTTTTCACCCATGAAGTATTCCTCTTTGAGCTGTGGGAGAGAGCAGGGAATGTCATTATGGAAGTTGATGGGCTGAGAGAGAAGAGAAAAAAGGGAAAAGCAAGAATTTTAAAAGAGCGAAAGCAAAGAAAGATTGTTATATACCACTACATGTAAGCTCTGATTCCATTTATATAAACTGTGTCTCTATGTGACACATATAAAGAAATTAGAAGAAAAGATTAAGAATTCTAGTCTACATTGTAAGGTCACTTTTGATATTTCATGAAAAAAGCAGATTGCATATTGAGCACGAGCCTATTTTGGGAAAATCAAAAGACCAGGGCCTTGTATATATCTGAATGTGCTCAAATACATTTAAATTAATAAGGATAAAGGTCTGAAAAGACACATACCAGTCTTACTCCTTCCTTTTTTGGGATAAAAGGTAAGAGTTAGACAGAGAGGAGGTGCTTGTGATGATGCTAGGGAGGTGACTCGCTATTTACAAACCTTTGTCTAGCATCACCTTGAAAACACTGGTGGATTGGTTTTATCATTTGAACACCTCACACTGAAAAACAAACAAACCCTGGGTGACTGATGTGATGGAGATTGAGTCTTGTTTTACTTCCCAGGTAAAGAGGTTTAAAGACTACTTGAAAACAGACTGACAATAGTTTCCTGAAGCTGAGAGGATTTTTTCCTAAAAACCAAGTGAATCATGATGGGTTGAATCAAAAATCTTCAATTTTCTTGTTATTTATTATGCCCAAATTTTCCACATCATGTTGGATTGTACATAGATATTTGTCTTTAAAGCACACACATACTGAGATGGTATTTATTGATCATTTTGCTATTTCTGAAGATGCATTTATTTTGGTGCTATGAATATCTGTTATCCTCTTCAACAGTGGAAGTATAGTAGGTGTTTCTGGGTTTGAGGCAGTCTTGGGAAGGACAAAGAAGAGTTGATAGGTAACCATTATGACTACTCAAATCATTTGATTTTGAGCTCCCATTAGCCAAGCTCCTTCTCTTTCCTTCCCTCTTTGGCTCCCTTTCGCCTCCCTTCTCTAACTTTAGCAAACATTTATTAAGCAGACAGTAGAGCCAGACACTAGATCCCAGGGGTACAGCTATATCTGGCTGTGAGTCTAGGTTACACTCAACTCTCCCTTTCATGGTTTCATTAATGTCACCCATACAGCCAAGGCACTGAGGTCTATGTCCCTTCTTGTCTTAGTCTTGCTGTTGCCTCTTCTACTTCTATAGCTGAGGGCCTCTGGTGAGGCCATTTCTACTCCCAGTGGTGGCTCTGATTGCTGATCTCAGTTTCAGTGTCTTCCATTGCTAGCTAGAGTGGGTGGGAGGCTGCTTCATGCTATAGAGCTGGCCCTCACAGCATCTCTGTCTCTGTGCCCAGTCCTGCCTAGTTTGCCCTTTACCTTTTAGGGAGTAATAATCTTTTCAGAGTCTCTTCCCAGAGTTACAGACCATTCTGATCTTATCACCTCTGTTGCCTTTCATACAAACTCATTATCTTTTCACATTTTGGCCTATATTTCTCTCTCTCTCTCTCTCTCTCTCTCTCTCTCTTTCTCTCTCTCTCTCTCCCCCCTCTCCGTCTCTCCCTTCCTCCCTCGCTGTAATATCTATGCCTTTTTCCCTCTGGATTATTATTCGTGTGTTTTACTGTTTTTATCAGCAGATCTGACTAATTTTTTTAAAAATTTATTTATTTATGCATACAAGAACTGGGGGATAGGTCAGAGGCGTAGGGGGTGGGTGGTAAGAAGAATCACCAGAGACAGAGTGGGAACGGAACAGGTAGACTGAAATACACTGCTGAGGGCAGCAGTGGGCGAGTCAGGAGAGGTCTGCTGTGCCATGTGGGGTAGCTCCCTGGCTGCTGGGGGCATTCAAACTCAAGCTGCAGTGGCTGTGGATAGCTTCATAGTGCTGCACCTTAACCCATTGCACTATCAGGGAGGCCCCACAACTGACTATTCATTCAGTTCTCTACTTCCCAGGTCAGGAGGTAAGACTTGAATATTAGTGAAATTTGGTATTAGTGGACATCATTTTGGTTTTGGAATCCACAAATTTTTCCTAAACCGACATTGTTTTATTTTCCATTTTGTCAATGTGCTTCCAATTTTCTGTACTGGTGGAGTTCAGAGAATAGGGAAAAATAATCTGAACTAGTAGGTTTAGGAAAGGCTATAGGGAAGAAATGACAGTTGTAGTGGACTTTGATGATGGAAGGCTTTGGATGCTAGACCTTTTTAAATTAAAAATATAGTAATAACTATGACTTTTATCTATAATCCTTGATAAGAATCTGGGAAAAGAAGTTCCAGATCAGTTGTCCCCTTTGGAAACGTCATCGTTAGACTTGGAGAAGTAGAATGATTTGAGCAGATTGCTGGGGCACTGGTTTTATATATTTTTGTACATGTGTATATATATGTATATATATATTTTTTTTATATCATTCATCATTTGTGTACAATTATGCTGTCTCTTCTCAGGTGTAGTCCCCATAAAATTCCCACTACCAATTCACCTTGCACCATCACCATAGTCCCTTATGCTCTTTCCTTCCCTGTTTTCATCTCTCTCCTTCTTCCTTCCCTGTGGAATGTCTCTGATTTATAGTTGCCTGTTAATTTTGTTTTTTAATTTATTATAATTTTTTTCCTGATCCCTTATTTGGTTCTTCTATATTCCTCCTATAAGTGAACCATCTGATATTTTTCTTTTTCTTTCTGGCTTACTTCTGAGCAAAATCCCTTCCAGCTCCATCCATATTGCTGTGAATGGCATGAGTTTATCTTTTTTGATCACTGAGTAATATTCCATTGTGTATATATACCCCATATCTTCTTGATCCGGTCATATATTTTTGATCATTTTGATTGTTTGCATAGCATGCTATTATAAATAGTGCTTCAATAAATAGGGGTGCAGTTATCCTTTTGAATTAATGTTTTTGTGTCCTTTGGGTAGATTCTTAGGAGTGGAATTGCTGGGTCATATGGAATCTCCATTTTTAGCAGTTTGAGGAAACTCCACACAGCATTCAATAGTGGTTGGACCAGTTTGCATTCCTACCAGCAGTGTAGGAGAGTTCCTTTTTCTCCACATCCTTGCTAACATTTGTTGTTTCCTTTTTTTTTTTAGTATGTGCCATTCTTGCTGGTATAAGGTGGTATCTCATTGTGGTTTTGATTTGCATTTCCCTGATTACAAGTGATGTTGAATATTTTTTCATATACCTGTTGGTGCTGGGTTTTGTCTGTGTGTGTACATTGTGTTCTGTGAAGTGCTTCATCATGTGAGGCAAGGTTGGTGATTCTGTAAGGGCACAATGTAGCTAGAGGGAGAACTGGAACTGACTTTCAAATTTAGACTATCTGTCTTTCCATCCTTCTTGTCTCCCAACATGTTAGTTAGCTCTAGTTTATAAAGTAATCCCAAGTCTAGAAAAAAATAGAAATATGGCATATTTTCTAGAAAAGAATGAATGATGTTTTCTATGGAATTCCAAAGACTGAATAAAAACGGAGGTATCATGTTTCCTGACTTCAAACTGTACTCAAAAGCTTCTGCAATGAAAACACATGGTATTGATGTAAAAACAGGCACACAGGACAGTGGAACAGGACTGAGAGCCCAGAAATAAACTCACACATATTTAAACAACTAATTTATAACAAAGGAGCCAAGAATATACAATGGTAAAAGGAAAGTCTCTTTGACGTTATTAAAACTGGACAGACACATGCAAAAAGAATGAACTAGATAACTATCTGACATCATACACAAAAATTCAAAACAAAGATGTGAATGTAAGACCTGAAACTTTAAAATGCCTGGAATAAAACAGGGGATAAATTCCCCAATTTTGACTACACTGATGTTTTTGTGAATTTGACTCCATTGGCAATGAAAATGTAAGCCCAAATAAACAAATGGAATTACATCAAACTAAACCTCTGCACAGTGACAGAAACTATCAACAAAATGAAAGGATAACTTACTGAATGGGAGAAGATATTCACAAATCATATAAATGAAAGTAGTTAATACTCAAATGTCTGGGCCAGCCGGGCAGATCAACGCGGTACCTGAGGGAGGAAGCAGGGGCTTGGTATAGGACAGGGGTATGCAAGGAGTGGAGACAAAGCCAGGATCATCACCAGTCTCATTTATTCAGGAATGTGTACAAGGTTATATAGGGTTCAGAGGAGGAGGTCTCTCCTTATCTAGAACAAGGAGAGACCACCAATGCAAACAAGCCACAAGGAGCAAGCAAGGGGAAGGGTTCAGTCACAATAGGAAACTTGAAACCTTCACTGGAGCTAACATGCAGTACCTGCTTCAGGCAAGAACCCGGATGTTCAGGTCGGGCCCCGACACTCAAAATATAAAGAACTCATACAACTCAACATAAAAACAAACAGCTTGATTAAAAAATTAGATATATCTTTAAAGAAGTCAATAGCTGACAAATAGGCACGTGGAAACCTGTCCATCATTACTTATCAGGGAAGTATAGTTCAAACCACAGCGAGATACTTCCTCA
The DNA here is from genome assembly GCF_014898055.3 of Talpa occidentalis. Classification (NCBI taxonomy): domain Eukaryota; kingdom Metazoa; phylum Chordata; class Mammalia; order Eulipotyphla; family Talpidae; genus Talpa; species Talpa occidentalis. Next base: position 49,035,367 of record NW_023605194.1, on the reverse strand, counting down.
TACTTGTGAGAGTAGGTATTATCAAAAACAGAAGCTATAACAAGTGATGATGAAAATATGAAGAAAAGGGAAATCATATCCGCTGTTGGTGGGAATCTATACTGATATGACTGCTATGAAAAACAGTTTAAAGAATCCTCAAAAAATTAATAGAAATAGCATATGAACTAGCTATTCCACTTTTGGTTGATTGGAGAATATAAAAACACTAATTTGAAGAGATATATATATGCACTCCAGTGTTCATTACAGGATTATTTTCAATAATCAAGAAGTACCCATTGATGGATAGATGGATGGACGGAAATGGTATATATACACAATAAAATACTATTCAGCTTTAAAATTATAGCATGAAGTCTTGACATTTGCAGCAACATGGATAGACCTAGGAGGTATTGTGCTTAGTGAAATAAGATAGATGGGGGAAAACAAATGCTATATTATTTCACTGACATGTGGAAGATAAAGAAACAAAGCAAGCAGGTAAACAAAACAAAACAAACTCTTAGATTCTGAGAACAGAATGGTGGTTACCAGGTGGAAGGGTGCTGGGGAAGAAAGTAAAACAGGTAAAGGGGGTTAATTGTATGGTGGTAGATGAAAATTAGTCTTTGGTGGTGATTATGATGTAGCATACACAGATGTTAAAATATAATGCTTGTATATAGAAACTATATAACATTATAAAATAATGGATAAAAATTTAACCCCACCTTCATACTTCTAATAGTGTGCTAACGAAGAAGCTTTTGGCTGGGTGTGGGATGGGAGAAAGAAATAAAATAGGCTAGGGAGGGGGAAGAAAAAGTGTGAACTCTTTTGGGAGAAAGTATGTATTTTCCCCTTTTCAGATTGGTCATGGTCATGATCTCAGATTATCTTTCTTGAAGAATGTTCTTTAATGCACTTCTTATAGTTCTTGGAAGAAATATTATCTTGTCAAGCATTTATTCCCAATTGAGAACTGTGGATTTAGATCTGCATCTCAGGCTTACCCTTGGTATGTGCTGAGTACAAAGGCAAATGGATTATCTGCAGTCTATAATGATTTCTCTCTCAATGCATTTCACTTTAATCAAATACAATGTGATCCTTGTTTTGATAATTTTGGTGTCATTTACCTTTTTGAGAATTTGTGGAAAGCTGTGTACCTATTCCTGAGAAAAATGTATCTATGTGTTTACATAAATAAAATCTGGCATATAATTTCAGGGCATCCATAATCCATTTGTAGATTCTCAGGCTGAGAGGAGTGTTGTGTCAAAAGAGTGAATGCTTCCTTCCATTTGGCTCAGAGAGAGCAGAGGGAACAGATGGAGTTCCTCAGTAAAGACAGATGCTGGAGCAATGGAGAAATAGGGGTTAAAGCCCATTGGCAGCTCCTGAGATCTGAATGGTGCCAGAGACTCTAAGTGCTAGGGAACCTGAACCCCAGAAATTCTGGAAAGTCATGATCCAGCAGTGACCCCACTTCTGTAGTTCAGGAAACCAAAAGAGTGCTATAGGCTGTCATTCACTGTATTCATTCAGCCTGTCATTCAGACTATGTTCCTGTTTTATAACCTCAAGTGTATTGCTATTATTTTGACTTGTGGGAGAAGAAGGACCATGGAGGAATTTCCTTGGTACTTGGGCCAGAGCTAAATGAGAAGGGATGAGTTGTTTAAATCCTTATAATACTGAGTGAAGCCTGAGTCAAACATATCTTGGACTACAACTAGGGGTCTTTGATATTTCCTCCTGGGTAGTTTTACTTTGGGTCCAGATATTGTTCCATCACAATTTTTGAGAGAATCATAGCTATTTTTTGCTCTGAACTTGTTTTTTTTTAATTTTATTTATAAGGTTTATCCTTATTTAATAAAATTGACAAGTGGTTTCACATTGCTAAAGTGAGAATAGAACTTTCTACAAGGAAATTGCCAGCCAGGTATATTTTGAAGGCGAGAGAAACAGGGAAACATCCCAGGGTCCATCTGGACACTTTTTCCAATAGCAAGAGTCCTATAGGGAACTATTTGAATCTTATGTCCTTCAGCATATCAGAGTCAAATTCCTTTATTCTCAACAAGAGCCTGCCAACTATGACCTACAGACCAAATATGGCTTACATTTGTATAGCTGTGAAGCATACTATATAACCCATAAGGGCTAAACTAATATTCTATATGGCCCTTCACAAAAATTTCTGCAATCCTTGTTCTGAGCAATTTTCTATTATTTTGCGTTATTAATACAATGGTAGAATGTACTAATCAGCCCACAGCAAATGTCCAGTCTGCTTGAGAGTTACATTTCTCATCCTAAAACTGTAAGCTGCCATTCTGGTTGTGTTCAGTCGTTTCTTGGGAGCTTTGTTAGCGAGGGTAGGCAACCTCAATCTCATCATTTCTGGAACATTAGGAACTATGTTTCTTAGTGTGAAGTGAGGATAAGACCAGGTCTGAGATGAATTCATCAAGCGTGTGTCTCTCTTTGGTGACCCATGGGAGAGGGTGCCGACTGGCATTCTCTGGATGGCTGCTCCCTTGAAATTGCTGGCCTTTCTCCTGTAAAGGTCTACAGCTACATTTTTAACTTAAATTACTTGCTTTAGCAGTTTAGACCAAATGGAGAGTCTGAAATGATATATTTATTCCTCATCCTTTTTAATAATCTCCTTCCTTTTGAAAATATTTGAATGTAGATGGTGTCTTTTGCAGTCGTTCAAATCCATGGTAGATTAGAAAAGTGTAATCAATCTTACCTGGGATTCTCCAAGTAGGGCTTGCAATTACACTTCAATTCACTGAGCCCTTCTTTCCCCAAACCACACCCATTGGCTTAGTGTAGATTGGAGGACATATGTTCCTTTGATCACAATTAACTGAAATGACTATGCGATATTTACATGGAGCTTTTAAAATATTTAAGTATGTAACACTAATGGTACCTGGTTGTTTTACTTATTGCATTTTAAATTTGAGCAATGTATTATTCATGGCCGGTCAGAAATCCATAATGCATGAATCTCCTCGGATGCACTCTTGCTCATGTGCATGTTTGGCTCTCCAATTTCCTGAGATCGTCCCCGGGAACTGCTGCCATCCACTGCATGCATAAACACTTCCAAGTCATGTGGTCTTCTGTGGAGGGTACTGGCTTTATCTGAAGAACTCAGAATCATTCACGGGCATGATTCCACCAATTCTTATAAAATTCTGGGGAGTGTGTTAGAGGCAGATGCTGTCACCTGGATTTTACAGCTCAGCAGATAGAGACACAGATCATTTGAATGGAAAGCACAAGTGCATGGCCTTTCAGCACAGTGGGACAGGGAATGGAAGGCAGATCTCCAACACTAGATCAATCAGTCAACCAATCAGTATTACTGAGTGCACATTCTTGGCTCAGCATGGGACTAGCTGTTGTGCCAGACCATTTTATGTCTTGCTTATATGACTGGGGTATTCTGCCATCTTGAAAAAATATTATTTTTTGTCAGTGAATTTTCTTGTGAACCAGGCTATAAATTGAGAATAAACAGGGAATAAAGAGGAGGGAATTATGCGATGGGAGGGAATAGAGTCACTGTTTGAATGCAGATATCCTCCCAATGCGATGATTCCACAGATTTTTTACTCTATTCCCAAAACTGTTTTCAGGGCGAAGGAAAAAATAGCAATTTTGTAGCTATACAATATGCTATGATGGTGAGCAAAACTCCATGTATTTAGGTGTTTTACATTCACTAACAATGGTATTTCTTAGAATTCTATGACTGACTCAATACCCAAATGCTGACAATTCACCACTGCTCTGATCAAATGACATTGTTGTGCATTTTAAATGTAACTGAAAAAGAAATAACTCGATATCTATGCTGTTGAAATGAGGCTGTTTAGTGAACCAAAATAAGTGAACCAAAATAATGTTGATATAGTATCATTTTTTAATTTGTTTTATTTTTTATTGAGGTAACATTGATTTATAACCCTGTACATCATTTGGGGGTATAGGCTCACACCTCTTCAGATCTATGTTTCCCATTGCTTATTATAAGATAATAATAATTTAAAGATAACTTTAAGTGACAGCATAAAGATGAAGCCTAGGAAAGGACATAAATCATAGAATTGTGTGTCTACTCACTCTCTCCTATACACATCAATTTTATAAACAGGAAACTAAAGGCTGTGGACAAAAAGTGTCTTGGCCCAGACACAGAGCTACAGTTGGAACTGAGAGTAGAAATCCAAGTATCCTAACTCTTGTTTTTAAATTTTTTTAAAAGATTTATTTATTTATGCATACAAGAGCTGGGGTACAGTCCAGAGGTGTGGGGGGTGAGAGGATTCACCAGAGACAGAGTGGGGAGCAGAACAGGCAGATTGACTGAAGTACACTGCTGAAAGGAGCAGTGGGTGAGTTAGGAGAGGTCTGCTGTGCCATGTGGATAGTTCCCTGGCTGGGCATGGAACTCATGCTGCAGGGGCTGCGATAGCTTCATAGGTTGTGGCTTAACTCCTTGCACCACCAGGGAGACCCCAAGTATCCTAACTCTTAATCGAGTTCTCTTTCCACTGCATTTGAACTTTACCCTTTGTACAGGAACCCAGGCAATCAAGTCTGTCACCATCTCCCTTCATTAGCTGGTTAATTAGCAAGTATTGGGAAATCATCTTAAAAAAGTGTCATGGATTCCCCCCGCCCCATGGATGTTCTTTATTCAGTAGCATAAATGTTGTCAGAGATTGTATATTGGTGCTTTGAGCTAGAGAGAAAACCAGAAATCTCTGCTGCCAACCTTTTCTCCAAAAAAACAAAACAAAACAAAACAAAACAAAAACAAAAACAACAACAAAAAATCCAAACTGCATCCATTTGCAGCCATTAACTGGAACCTGGGAGGCTGCGTTAGCAGGTGACTCCAACAACTTAATGAGATGCTCCTGTGCAGTGTGATCAACAGAGTTTGGGGGCGGGCGCCACATCTCTGAAACTCTCCCACTCTCTAGACAAATGCAGAGGGCACGGTGGGCAGTCAAAAAAACAGGGTGAATTAGTGTCAAGGAACATCTTTTATTCATGGGAGTAATACATCAGAGGGAACTGAGCATGGCTTAGTTTTGTCACAGAAATAAAATGAGAAGCACTGGAAAGTTGGCACTTTGTCAAAATGCCATTTATGAGTTGTGCAGTACACACTCGGCACTTTGTGCAAAACTGTCTGGTTTACTTATGAGTTTGTTTATGGACTTCAATGTGTACATATCTATGGAAACTCCTTAAAATGAAGGACTAGCTGGCCTCCCCGGTGGCACAGAGGTTGAGCGCTGGGCTGCGAAGCTGCCCGCAGCCTCTGCAGCGCCGGTTCAATCCCCGGCCGCCAGTGAGGGTCCCACATGGCGGGTAGACCTCTCCTGTTGCAACCGCTGCACCCCTTAGCAGTGCACTTTGTCAGTCTGCCTGTTCTGCTCCTTGCTCTGGCTCTGGTGAATGCTCTCAACCTCCCTCGCTTCTGACTGTACCCAGTGCTTGTATAAATAAATAAATAAATCTTAAAAAAAAAAAGTTTGACTTTAAAAAAAACCAAACCAAAAAAATGAAGGAATAGGTTAGGCAAGTTAGCATTTCTTCTTTTATAGTTGGAAAGATTGGAACATGATTTTTAAATTCCCCCCAACAGTTACTCCCGCAGTTTAGGGAGGATGGTTATCATTGGACTAGGGATTTCCCAGCATTCAGTAAGGGTCTTGTATCAGTGAATATTAATGAAGTTCTCCCCCCTGGCCTATTTGTACTTTCCAGAAACATCTTCACCCTTAGCAGTCTGTGGCCTGGTTGTTAGTTGATACTGTAGAATATTTGTAGTAGGTCATCCTGCTTTAGAAATTCACCGCCATGGTAGAAGGGCTCAGAGAGGTAGATTCTCTCCTTATTCTATCATTCATACTGCTTCTCTGAAAAGGTAGTCATAATACTGTCCTCGCATGTCTTCTATGAGGAGGAAATGACACACTTATTCATATCAACATAACTGACACAAAGGCGTGCTCTCCCATTCCAAGTCTCCTCTTTTTCAGCTCAGTGAAGACGTGGTCCTTGGTCACCTATTCCCAGGTAGTAAGAGGTCAGTTACTAAATACGTGGTGTACATAAGCTCAATTTCCTCACATGTTAAGTAAGGGAATAATGGAATTATCTCATATATAGTATGGCAGTATGAACTTGTGGGAGAAAGAGGGAGGGAAGGCTGGGGAGAGAGAACTTATATAGTGTGGCTAGTTTTACTTCCATTCACATTTCCATTCAGTGATCATAAAGCGTAAAATAAGCTTGACATGGGAAGTACAATTCTGATGATTCTCCACTGCACCTCGGTGACTGCATGCCACACATAGTGAGAGATTTCCACCATGAGCAGTATGAGTCTGGTGCAGATATATATATCAGTGCAACACACATATATGTAGACACATGCACACATATACATATGTGGCTTATACTGGCATATGTGTGTGTCCAAGTATAAAATGTCTTTATATCTATTTTCTCAACAACATGGCCCCTAAGCAAAACCAGCTACCCAATTAGATGTTTTATCCACAAACAACCCTCTTTTCTAATGCTTTGCCACACTTACTGAAACATGGTGTTCCACAAAGTGTCTTCAACAAGATGCTTTCTTCAAAGGTGTCTTCAAAGGTAGTTTTGACTCTGGGTGGCTTTTGTCTTCTCCTGTCACTTTAACCTGTAATCCCCAATGGGAAAATGCCACTGCAGTCTCCAGCCAGGCAGGGCAGTTGAGACAATGGCTATGAAAGAGCTGCAGGAAAGAGGTCCCCCCCTCCCCCCATGGTGTAAGGGATTAAGTGCAGTGCTGTGAAGCTATCTGCAGCCACTGCAGCACAATTTGATCCCCAGCCAGGGAGGTGACTCACATGGCGCAGCAGACCTCTCCTGTCTCACCCGCTGCTCCCCTCAGCATGTATTTCAGTCAGTCTGCCTGTTCTGCTCCCCACTCTGTCTCTCATGAATCCTCTCACCCCCGCACCTCTGGCCTGTACCCCAGTTCTTGTATGCATAAATAAATCTTAAAAAAAAAAAGAGCTACAGGGAAGTTAAAGGTGTGACTCAGGCAAGATGTTTTTGTTAATAATGACGTCTTGATTCTAACTCCTTTTTATGGTTTTGGAGGTACTGATCAAGGTGGAGTGTTTCACTGCTACTTTATGGAACTTGATTTGCCTGCCCAGTCTAGCAGAGTTCTAAGTGCAAAGGACTGCAGGGGTTCCTAGGGGAGAATGTCCATTCTGCCCACAGGTGGTCATGTCACTATAATATAGATCTGGGATTGGAATAAACTGGGGAGGATTATGATTAAGGGCCTTGAATGGAGTCTGGAAATTTATCCTTTGAATTAATTGCACAGGGAAAGTTGGTATCAGATAAATCATAATGAAATGGAAAAAAAAAAGAATTTTGTGTATGGTATGTTTAAATGAGAGTCAAAAGAAGAAAATGCAATTCTTTTGTTATTTGAATTTTTAAATTATATTTTTGTTGAAGTAACTGGTTTATAAAATCATGTATGCTCCGAGTGTATGACATTATAAATCAACATCTATGTAGACCGCATTTTGTTTGCCACTAAAAATCTAGTTTCCATGCTTCAACCTACAGTTGACCTTTTTAACTTCATGTAACCACCCTCTTACCACCTTCCCTTCTGTAACCAGGATTTTGTTCTTATATTCCAAGAATTTGTTTTGTTCATTTATTAGTTTGGTTTCTTTACTTAATTATTAAAAAAGGGATAAAATCTTGCCATTTGCAACAATATGAGTGGACATAGAAGGTACTTTGTGAAAGGAAATCAAATGGAGAAAGATAAACACTTGATGATATCACTTCTATGTAGAAGAAAATAATTCTTGCATGACAATCCTGAGAATTATTTCCTTCTCTTATTGTTAATGGCCCTTTCTAATTCTAATGCAGGAATTGATAAAGTGTAAGATATTTTAAATATATATTGTGAAGATTAGATATGTACATATGAACATACTTTCCTTATTAACACATCCATCACTTTACAAATTTATCTTTTTTTTTTGGAGAGAAGACTTAAGTTCCACTCTCAGCAAATTTCAGTGATATAAAACAGTGTTATTAACTATAGTCACCATGTTATACATTAGCCCTTATTTGTTTTATAGCTGAAGGCTTGCACACTTATATTGACCTCACTGCATCCCCCTACTCCCCAGTCCCTGACAACTACTTTTCCACTCTTGGGACTTGACGGAATTATACTAAGTGAAACGAACCAGACAAAGACAATGCCTTTTTAGATGATTTACCCTGGAACTTAGGATTTATTATTTGTTCACAAATTTCTAAGTTCTAATGATTCTAGTAAAGAACTTATAATCTACTTGACAAATATCAGAAAATTGTTGCTTGTTAAGTTTGGAGGTTTCAGTGGACCATTGAAAGTTCTTTTAAAATGAATGAACACCATTCATTTTCATTGATGAAAGTGCAATCTAGTGGGAAATGTGGAATTGGGTGGTTTGGGAATTTTCTTTTTTTTTTTCTTATAAGCTATTACCCATATTGTCTGTATTCAGTAAATTCTAGACTTAGCCATTACAGGTTACTTCCAGAGCTGTGGTTTTTAAGGAGTTCAGTTAAATTCTAACCACTAAGGTGTTTGCTTTTTTTTTTTTTTTTTTTTTAAAAAACGTTAGTCTTTTGCTATTGCTTTTGGTTAACCATGGCTCCTTCTTGGTGCAATTCTTTCTAGGACAATTTCAGGAAAGAAAATGGGTTTTCAAAGAATATGATTTGAGTCTGACACAGATTTTACTTGGCTTCAACAATGTTGATTTAGGAAAAAACAAAACACAACTTCCAGGAAGCAGGTATTGTATTTCAGAGCCAAGGCAGAACTGAGCGGAGTGAGGTTGTGTATCCAATAATAGAAATGGCGATTAATCATTGACCTTATGATGGAAATGCAGAAGAACTGAGCCACATTGTGAGATCAGGGTCTTGTGCAAGCATACATAGGGCAGGTTCACTATGGATTTGGGCAGATGGATAAAGGAAAAGCCTTCAGTGGATCTGACAGGCTTTAATACACTGTTGGGGAACCAGGTGTACAGGCACACCAGACAGGGAGGCTGGCATGCAAGGAGGCAGGCACTGGCTGGGGGGTGGGGTAAGGGGAGAAGTGGGCAGGTAACAATGTCTCTCAGCCCCCCACTAATCTTTTCTCTTTCTTTGGGATCTCTGCATTGTTCTCTCATGGTCTCACCTCTTTTGTAAATCACACTGCTCATCCTCTTGTAGCCGCTCTTATATCCCTGGCTTCCAGGCTCAGGTGTGCACACTTCTGCATGCTCATGCATCCATACTCCAAGTGTCCACAATCAGGCACACATGTCCTGTGCCTACACTCACAAGTGTCTTCTGCATCAACATGATCAAGACCGCAGGTGATAGCCACAGAGGCTAGTGGTGCAAAAAGCCTGAGTAATTCACTTACCCTACACAGGGCAATGGAATTGAAAATATGGGCCAGTAACCCAAGAAAAGTGGGAAGTAGGGTAAGAAACAGGAAATGCAGGAGTTCTGTTCTGATCCCCAGAATTCTGGGATGCTCTGGGACTCAGCAATCTCAGTAGGGTCAGGAGGATAGAATTAGACTCCACACTCTGGCTTTTCTACTTGCCAGCTGCTTGACTATGACTGAGTTATTCAACCTCTCTGATTCTCAATTCTTAATTTATAAATTATCTTAATTATCAGGTGTATGAGAAAGCTGCTGAATTATTATTTCTATCAGAATAGTGATTCTTCTGTCTCCCCTAATAGGAGACATTGACCAGCTATCTTGGGCATGTGAATGAGGCCAGCTTGAAATGCAAGTATGGATTGGTCTGTCACTATAGTCTTGTTAGAGTTGATTATCTCAAGTCATTCAAACTCCGGCAGGATCTACCTCATTTGTGAAGTTCATATTACTGCGCTCCATTTGTCTTCATTTCCTCCGCATCAACACCAGCTTGATTTTCTCATTAATGGACCATGTTCCAGAAGAGTTTAGCCACTAAACCCTTTTATGATAACAGAATCACCAAGAAGGCCCCTGTATCAGTCAGAGTCTCAGCAGGAAACAGATGGCACACTCAAATTGGATAATTTATGGAGTGTTTAATAAAAGAATGATTTAGGAAAGTGGAGACAGGTTGTAGAGAAGCTACTGGAGATGGTTCAGAACGCTGATGCTGGCCACTGCCATGTACTCTTGCTAACCCCAACCTTGGAAAGAGAGGGGTTTGAGCAATTAGTAGTGTTTAGAGACAGTGAGAGCTCCCTGACAGGAGCTATAGTCTGTTTGAAGGCAACTCTGTAGGAAAGAGTTGAAGGAATAAGTCAGTCTCATTTTCTCCCTCTGGTCTCTGGCATGTGCCCTACCTCGACTAAATCCAGTGGAAAGTCAAAGAGCAGGGGAACCTGATAATTTATTCTACAAAGGTCACCATCCTGAGGCACAGAGAAGAGAGAATAAAACTTGAGAGACAAATAGAAGATAGTTGGCTCACCCTCTCTGAGATTCCTAACTGCCAAGTGTAGCCACAGTAAGTGTATTTATTTATTTAGCAAAGATTTATTTATTTATTCATACAAGAACTGAGGTGTAGGCCAGAGGTGTAGGGAGGTGAGAGGATTCACCAGAGACAGAATGGGGAGCAGAACAGGCCGACTGACTGAAATGTATTGCTGAGGGGAGCAGCGGGTGAGTCAGTTGAGGTCTGCTGCGCTACGTGGGCTGGCTCCCTGGCCGGGGATCGAACTCATGCTGTAGTTGCTGCGGATAGCTTCATAGGTTGCATCTTAACCCCTTGCACCACCAGGGAGACAGGTAAAGGAAGAATCCTGGAGTATTCAGTGGCTTTTTCAGGCTTTTAATGATCTTTCTACATTATTTGTAGTGAGACTACCATGTGCTGTGCAGACAGGGGGCGCTGGAGGGACAGGAGGCTGGCAGGCCTCCTAGCCCCCAGTGAATCTTTACTCTTTCTGGGCTCTCTGGTGTTCTCTTGTGGTCTCTCTGCTGGTCTCTAATGCACTCTTCTGCACGGTCTTCTGCCGTCTCCTGTCCTCTGCTGTCACCCTCCTCTGCGATGTCGCCCTTATTAGGTCAGTCTCTCAGCTCAGGTGTGCCCCCTTATGCCCACCCACACCAAACTCCAGGTGCTGCCATCAGTCCAACATGTAAGACTACATGTGTCGATCATAGATGCTAATGGTGGGAGGACAGAAAAAACCTGATAACTTCCATTTACCCTACAAATGTGCAAACATATAAGTGATGTGTTGCAAGATATTTATTGCAAACATAAATTTAATAAATCCTAACCACCTTAAAGAATTTAGTCAGCGATCTGAGTTCTATGCTGACTCTACCACTTATTATCTCTAATGTGCTCTCGGGTAAGTAACTTGCCCAAGATTCAGTTTCTTGAGCTGTCGAATAGCAGCAATGATACTTCTATGAATTGTTACAAGGATTAAGTGAAATAATACAAATGAGAATATTTTGTAAGTCATAAAGCTGTATAAACATACAATTTTATTCCAAATGACCATTGTAGGGTAAGGAAAATGTCAGGCTTTTCTGCCCTCCCGCCATCAGGATAGATGATGGATCCTTGCGGTCCTGAATGTATGCCTGATGGCGGGCACCTGGAGTAGGGTGTGGGCATAGGTAGATGGGATTCACCTGGGCTAAGACTGTGCTTTTTAAGGGCGGCGTCACTGGGACGCCAGCAGAAGCCGAAAGAGAAGCCAAAAGAGAAGCCAAGAGAAGGCTGGAGAACCCAGATAGAGTGAAGACTTGCTGGGGGTTGGGAGGCCTGCCAGCCTCCCGGCCCCCCAGCACCCCTGCCTGCCGTGTACTGGGTAAATCTCAATAAAAAGACCTGCAAAAAGCTACTGAGGACTTTGACTCCTCTTTTACCCAGTCTGCTGGATCAGGAAACCTGCACTGTGTCCAGTTCCTGCCTTTACAACCATCATAATACATACACACATTATGAAAGAATATGCAAAGACTATGCTGACCCTCTATTGTCAACAAATTATGTTCTATTCTGGAAGAAAAATTACAATTCTAGTGAAGAAAACTAAGACACTTTGAAATCTATTTGGTGTTCTGTCGAAATATGATTTTGATTCTCATTGGGGAGCCAAAAAGTTTCATTTGAAGTGAAGATTGTGTGTTCATTTATACCTATGGAATCCTTGTATAACATTTCAAAATCTTTTTGTAAGATAATGGCTCTAAATAGTTATGACTTAAAAAATCTAATAAATATAGTAACTTTGTACCTCAGCATAATGAAAAAGTGATGTTTTGGCTATATCATTCCTCATTGAAATGCATTACTTTTCCCCACCAGCGTAAATCTCAGAAGTGGAGATCTTCTGTTGGTCTCCTTTCTTAACTCGTCGTTTCTCCCACAGCTCTCCCAGCTCAGAAAGTTCCCAGCACAGATGGAAGTAGAGCCTAACGCAGAATGGCCATGTACAAGGGAATTTTAAAAGTGCATCACAGAGAAGGCATTTTCCTTACTGTACTTTACGTCCCATATGGCCATTCCATTTAACTCCACCTTTCTCCTCCCAAGTGTTTCTAAATTGTCTGTCATTTTATTAAGTAAAACATCTCTTGCTGGATTTTCCAAAGAGAAGCTCCTTCGATACAGAACACTGAAAGTGAAGTCAACAATGAATTGAAGTAAGGGATTATACACATTTAGTGTGTTGAGAAGGAGGAGGCCAGCAAGCAGGAAAAAGAACAGGAGCAGCTAAGCCTGACAAGTTAAAATGTGGATACTGCTGAGGGCCTGTCCAAAGAGGAAATCATTTAGGGTCACTCAACTGAGTTGACTGCTTGAGCAGAAGCTAAAATGGGCTCTGCCCAGATGCCTAGAGTCTTTGGTGCATTGTTCAATAATGAAGTTCTTAACCTTTGCAATTTTTTTTCCTTCCACCTTGATTGTATCTTAGATGACATTTCTATGGCCAAAACATTCCCATGAGCATAACCAGGGTTTTGTGCCAATTTCTATTAATAATTCATTCCATCCCTTTCTCTTCCCAGGTTGGAATAAAAAGGAAAGGCACACATTAGTGTGAAACCATGTATATGTTCGAAAGTAGATAAAGATATTTGGATATGAATGTTGAAAAACATGTTGGTTTCATCTTTAAACTATATCAAACATCTAGCCACATTTCTCCACCTGTGCAGCACTTGCATTGACCAGAACCACCACACTGTCTCACTTGAGTTTTTGTAAGAGCTCCTGAGTAGGTTCCCTACAGCTACTCCTTCTTCTTCGATTTTAAGCTCAGTGTAGCATCCAGGGTAGTCTTTTGAAAATGCAAGTCAGATCCTATCACTCCTCTGCAAAAAACCTGTACTTGCTTCCCATTCCATTCAAAGGAAAAGCTGTAATCTTACAGTGATCCATGTGGCCTTCTATGACCTACTCTTGTTAAGTTCCACTGCCTACTGTTCTCCTACCTGCTGTGTCAGTCAGTCTTCTCCTGGCCTCACCTCATGGCCTTTGTACTAGCTGTTCCTCTTCTCTGGAGCACTCTTCTACCAGATTTTTGAATAGCTGAATTTCCTATCTTCCAGTATTTGTTACTTTTCCCTCCAGGTCTAGACTGACCATTGTATTTACCATGGCAACTCATTTCAATTCCATGCACCAAATTCCCGATCCTTCTCTCCTGTCCTCCTCTCCCCTAGCATCTATCACTTAACATACTACATGATTGTATTACTATGTTTAGTATCTTATAGTCTGCGCTACACCAAGGCAGCTCTTTTGCTTGTTTGGCTTATGATATATTTCAAGCACAAAGAACAGTGCCTGGCACATGACAAACAATAAATATTGATTGAAAGGAATTTGCTGATTCATTCATTAGGGATAAATTAAATTTGTACTTTGTACTTGGCATTGTGCTATTGGCTGAGGTAAAGTGATGAAGAACACCAGATAATGTTTCTGCTCTCAGGCAGCTCAGAGCCTTGTCATGAATCTGAGGCATTAACCCCATAACCAGAGCATGGAGTGCTCCTGTTCATTTTTTGTGCTCATGTTTGAGGAAACTGTTGATATGAGATTTTTAATCAGGAAGAGAGACATTAGTCCAGTGTAATTGTGGTCAAAGCAAAAAAAGTCTGGACATTAGTAAGGAAGGAATTTATCGAGGGACACTATTGCAATAAGGCATTATTGAGGGACACTATTGCAATAAGGCACTATTATAATAATGTTATGTGCTTGTAACAAACTCCATGTTTTAACTAAACATTGTCACCAATGCTGTAATATTAGATTCCAGTTGTTAAGCATGTTTTATTGAGAGGTATACTCTACCTATAAACACTGTCAGCAATAGGTGGGAAAACACCAACTAATATCAAAATGAGCCTGCTCAATGAACTATAAAACTGGTGGTTTTTTTGGAGCACATGAAGACTACTGTAACCTGCTACCGAAAATTGCATTTTTATAGTGAAAAATACTTCTCACAGGAGGCCTTCAACAAAGCCACGGTGTCTTAGATTTTATTTGGCAAAGTCAGTAGCTGCTCCCAACTCTAATCACACATGCTTTGGCCTCCTATAAGTACATCTGGCATTTAGACTGTGGAAAACCCTACTGGGTCTTGAATTCTCCGACAGGGTTACTGAGAAATTCACTGAAATGTATAACAGCCTTAAAATCAGTCCATAAAATTTGTGTCTGTACCTGGAATTATATAATTGTTCTGGCTGTAAGAATACTGGGCTAGGAGGCTGGGAGGAAAGAATGGTTGGAGCAGAGATAGGATGAGAGGAATATCCATGGTGTTCCTACATAGCCCATTAGTGGGCTTACTGTGTTACTTATGTCATTTACTTTCCAAACAGATTTGTGATGGGTTAATGTCCCCATTTTGTAAATTAAGAAATAGAGATTCAGAGAGGTGAATTATTCTACCTAAGTCACACAGCTAGAAGAAGGAAACTATTGATGTGAAGCCAAGTCTATCTGATTTGAGTCCTTTCTTTGCCTGATTACAACTTCAATGCTATCTGATTTGATTATGGTCTTGAGCATATCACCTGTTTCTTTTTTTCTTTTTCTTTCTTTCTTTCTACAATAGCTGGGGTGACAGGCCAGAGGCGTGGGAGGGTGAGAGGATTCACCAGAGACTGAGTGGGGAGCAGAACAGGCAGACAGACCTAAATGAACTGCTGAGGGGAGCAGCGGGCATGACAGGAGAGGTCTGCATGCCATGTGGGAATCTCCCTGGACGGCCGGGAATCGAACCTGTGCTGCAGAGCCTGCGGACAGCTTCACAGCCCTGTGCTCAACCCGCTGCGCCACAGGAGAGACCCCATATCACATGTTTCTTTGATTTTCTGTTTTCTCTGTTGGAAAGTGGAGATATAATCAGTCCAGTCCACTTCACAAATGTGATGTTAAATTAAATTTGTGTGAAAACATATATGAAAAAGATTTAAGAGCTTTACAATGGCAAGTTATTGTTGTTATGGAATTGAGTGAAATTAACATGACTTTATCTGCCTGGAATATATTTGCTGCTGTCATTTGGTTAAGGCATATTAGACATAGACAGTTGGAAGAGTACTGCTAGTCACCAGAGTCCAGGAACACACACTAAGCCTAGGGACAGAGATTCCCATATGCTTGTTAATATATGTGAAAAGTATAGTACATCTATGTTCCACTGACTGAAGCTGTTTGCAAGTTAATAAGGTATTTTTTCCATCTGTCATTTCATGGAAAGGGTACATTTATGACCTTGAACAAGTTACTTGATATTTCTGTACTTGTCTGTCATTATTGGTAATATGGTAATAATGATACCTACCTCAGAGTATTTATCCATTCACTTATTTCATACATATAAATGCCTAGTAAACACTGGATGTTATTGTAGATGTTGGAGTGCAATAATACACGAAATAGAGAAACATTCTTACTTGCTTATATTCCAATGATACATAAAAAATAAAAAATATGTACAATACAGACCACTTTATATGGCGGTGAAATGTTGAAAAAATAAAGCAGGAGAGGGAAAAATAATTATTAGGGAGGGGAAGAATGATTGGTAATTTTAGATATGGCAACTCAGATGGCTTCAATGGAAAGTGACAATTTAGTACTGACTAAAGATAGAGGAGTCACATAGCTGGCTAACCCGAGATAAAAGTATTCCTTGGGTGTTTTGTGCGTGAGGGTGATGTATATGGAAGAATTTCAAATGGACTAACATATATCACTCATTATAGGTGCTCAATACCTGTTTGTTAACTGTGAAGGTACAAAAATATTATGTGGCTATAATTTATGCAAGGGGAATTATGAATCCAGAAAGAATGACTTTGTATATAAAACTGCAAAGCAAACAAAAAAGTGTATGGGGGTGTTAAGAAATCTCAATGTAAGGTCTATTTATCAGTTGCTAAGAGCCAGCCCCACCCTTTTACATGTCTGAAGACTTTTCTTGGCTTAGTTATTGCTCATTTGCAAACTAGAATTCAGAATGGCCTTGGGTAAATTTTATGACCTGCAGACCCATTAGAGGTACCAAGGGGAGAGAACTTTTTCAGCTTCGTGTCATAGAGGACACCGATCCCTCCCTCAGTCCTTCCTTTATAGTTGTCTCTATAATAGCATATTGAGCTTAATGAACCATGGATCCGACTAGCTTTAGCATTCTGTAATTCTTTTCAGTGACCTAGTATGACTTTTTACTAGACTCTGAGATAGCAAATAAGTTTTAGCTCTTGTCCCAACTCTCATTGATTGGGAGTAATGGACTGGAGCACAGTCTTGGTAAATGCTGAGGCCTGTCTGGGCTCATTGGCAAAAAGGGTTGTGATGGTTAATTTCATGTGTCAGTGTGACTGGGCAATGGGCTGCCCAGATATTTGGTCAAACATTATTCTGGGTCTTTCTGCAGGGTGTTGTTGGAAGAGGTTAACATTAAAATTGGCAGGACTGAGTAAAGCAGATGGACCAATGTGGGTAGGCCTTATCCGGTCAGTTGATAGTTTGAGTAGAACACAAAGGTTAATCCTGCCCAGAGAAAGAAAATTTCTTCTGCTTTACTTCCATTGAACAGGGACATCAGCTTTTTCCTGCCTTTAGACTCAAACTGAAACATTGACTCCTCTTGTCTCTTGAGCTTACTGGCCTTCACACTGGAAATACAATATCATCTGTCCTGGCTCTCAGTCCTTTGGACTCAAATTAGGAATAACTTATTGATTCTCCTGGGGCTCATCCTATCATTCTTGGGTTTTTTTTCCCTCTATAATTGTGTGAACCAATTCCTTATAAAATATCTCTTTACATATGTGCATATATATATATTCCTCTTCATTCTGTTTTTTTCTGGAGGATGCTAATTAACAAAAGAGCTATGACTAATTGGTGGGAGGAATGGAGAGTGGTCACTCACATTTTCAAACTCCATTTAATTTCTATGCACAACTACATAAGAAACAAAACTAATGTTCTGAATTAATTTTTTTGTAGGTTAATGTTTAAAGACCAATCAGGCTTCCAGATGAAAGAGAGGAGTTTGTTCCATAACTTGATAGGAAGAATCTTCAAGGAGAAACTGAAAGTCTGTCTGACATTTGCAAAGCATCAGAGATTTGTGAATAGACTCTAGTTATGTTAGAAATAGACAGGGAAGTAATGGGAAATGAGGGTAGATCAAGCTTTGATTTATTTAGCCATTTGATACCACCTTTGACAACTTTGTCTACCTTGACATGCCAATAAAGTTATTAAAATGAAAACCGAAAAAAAAAAAGAGCAGAGCATTAGAGCGTAACAGTTTCATTTCTAAGTCATAGTGCCCAACAGACCAAGAGAAGCTGAGCCCAAGGCACAGAGTGACTGCTTTAATTCCAGGCTGCCACTCACCTCTGCTTGACATTTGACAGTGTACTTAAAAATGCTCCAAAGCACATCAGGGGAAATGAATGAGTAAATAATTGGTGGCCCCTTTAAAAATAGAAATATTAGGTTAGAGTTTAATTAACTGCCATAAATATTCTCAGCCTACCTGTTTAGTAAGGAGCCACTTTTACTTTTTCCTCCAATGAAGGAAAATTGCTCAAGTCACTTACTTTGCAAGGGAGCAGTATGAAAAAGTGAGGAAAGTGAGTTTCCCAACACTGAGACTACTAAGGGATGATGAGATGAAATTTCTGGAGGCTCTTAGATGTTGGGCTAGAAAACTAGTGAAGTTTGGGTGCTTATTTATCCCCACTGATGTTTTCCTGGAGGTCATACATGACAATATTTTCCTGGAAAGACCTAGTAGAATCACCAGAACACCCAGCTCCTCTTTACTTTTTTTAAAAACACTTTTTAAATGTTGCTTATTTCTGAAAGAACCACTTAATGGGAGGAAAAAGAAGACTCTTATGAAAATAATGACTATCCAGGAGAAAATAATCTAACTCTGTACATGTCTATTAACATGGACTATGTGTAAGGCAGGTCCTAAACCTCATGGAAAATACAAATATCAACACATCATCCAACCTAGTGAAAGGTGAAACACAGCAGGTTTTCAATTAATTATAATGTGGCATCAGATACTAAGATATTCAGAAATGATACAAATAAAATGTTCTGAGTGGACAAAATAAGGAAACATTAATTCTGCATAAACTAAGAGTGATGGGTGACAAGGATGGCAGTTATAAAAGATTTCTTGGAGCAGAAGGCATTTCAAAGGAGATTTCACAAATAAGAAACGTGTACAAGTAGAACTGGGGAAAGGGCAGCTTATGCCCAAAGAACTGTAATGACGAAAGCTCAGAGTTTGAAAAGCAGCAGGGAATTGAGTGGGAGATGAGATTGGTTTGGGGAAGGCATAGAGAGACTTAAATGCTAAGTTGAAATGGCTGGGGTTATTTAACAGCACTCTGACAGTGTTTGAGGCAGGAAATAGCAAGTTGGACTGAATTTTAGAAATATGCCCACTGGGGTGGAAAATGCATGTGGCGGTGATTTGGGGGGAAGGACTGGTACCTGGCTCCAAGTTGCTCCCATAATCTATGAAAATGGAACTTGGCTGGACAAAGTTTTCTGAAAAGAGGCAATTGCCATGGAGATAGAAATAGAAGGGTGATTGTAGCCATGTAACTAGGCACTCAGAATGTAAGCAGATCTCTGGAGCACTCTGCAATCTCTAAAGTCATTAGATAGTTATTAGATTATGATTAAAAAGCGTATTCTTTAATGTCAACTATTTTGGTTACCTGGATTCCATCAGTCAACTCACATCTGGACTCGCTAGTTTCCTATTTACCAAGTGACACCAGATTAGACCTTTGCCAACTCTGCCAAGGTCACAGGCTCTTTAAGAAAGAAAAAGGAAGGAGTAGAGAGGAGGAACAACTAGCTTTGAAAGGTAGCCTGGAACTTAGATTGGGACGGGCAAGTATCTAGAAAGTATTGAGCTGACAGCTGGAGAGGGAGACACCCCAGGAGAGGTAGATATCCAAGCAAGCCTATGAGAAGGTAGAGAATAGCATCAGGAGATTGCAAAGATTCAATGGTAGGCCAGTGTCTGGAGATGTATCAGCTATTGCTCTGGTGAGGGCTGAGTGGTCCTTATGTTTACAGAAATTGGGCTTTTGTTTAGGTAGGTTATCGAGGCAGGGGATCAGATCAGAAGTTGACTTAATGTTGAATAATTTTCTCTGTGTTTCATTAATTCATACAATGGTGAAACTGCAAGGGACACAAAAAATTGTCTACTCCAGCATCCTTATTAAACACACAAGGATACCAAAGCTCAGTAAGTGGTAAAGGGAAGATTATTAAAATTCCTGTATTCTCATGGAGCCATTTGTATATAGCCTATTCCAACATTTTTGTGTAGTGAAAAGGATATAAGAAAAACTGGCAAATAATACCTGGCTGTTAGCATTTTTGATGATCTGTTTTCTTACCTGTCCTGCCTACCTCACAGGACAGTTGCAAGGATCAAATGAGAGGAATGATGTGTGTGAAAGCTAAACTCCAAATTGCAGAGCAAAGCTAAATCACCATTGGTAATGTTGATAATTGATCATAGAGATTTAATGTTGGAAGTGCATTAGAGCATACCTCCTCTGGTCACATGGACTGATAAAGAACCTGAGACCCAGAGAGTTGAAAAGCGTTGCTCAAGACAAAGTTAGTGAATAATTAGCTTTTGCTTCAAGTCCTTTTCTAACAGGCTTGGTATAAATTAGCTTATAATAAATAGTGAATGGTGGAGCTGCCCCTAGAGCCCATGTGCCCTGACTCCTAGTCCTGTGTAATTTTTCTCAGTGCTGTCTTTTTAGCCTTAAATCTGACAATTTCCCTAGGAATGGGATCCAGATCCATCTAAAAGGTGGCACCTTGTCCTTGATTTGTTCACTTGGAAGTGGCATAGGAAACAGGTTTCCATTTTCTTGGGCTGTATTGTGAACTGGTGGGTTTTTCCATGGGGGGCGGGACTGGCTCTAGAGGGCAGACTTGCTCTATTTTGACTTAGATACAAAAGCATTTCAAATCAAATCATAAGCAGCAGGACAAAAACACATCTAATAATTTGCCTCTATCTCCTTTTATTCATAAATCAGTTGGATCAATAACTATTTGAAATGTGAAAGCCTTTATTTGGCATGCTGCCCAAAGAGAAAAAGGAATGTTAAAACTTTTTTGGGGAAAGAGAAGCATGCTTTTTTGTTTGAGAAAGGGGAAAGCATCAAAATCTGGCCTCTTGCCCTAGTCTGTGGGATCCAGCAATGCTATCATGGAGTGTGGAGTTTGTGCACTAATTAAAGTGTCTTACTGATGACTTGTTTGGATTCCAGGACAGGCACCAGATGTCACTCAGCCCACAACATGGAGAGTTACTCTTAATTACAACTTGAAGTTGCCCTAGTTGGAGGTGATTATCCTACCCCCTCAGCTGAATAAATTAATTCACACCGAAGAGTCTTTTTCTGCTCTCATGTCATTTTCCTTTATCTACCAAAAAATGGTGCTTTAGAGGGTATTAGTGTGCTGGCCACTTCTTAAGGATTACCTAAAAATGAAAACAAAGGCTAAAAAAGAGAATTTTCAGTCAAATAGAAATGGTACTACATATGCCTTTTGCATTTTTTCACATTCTTTGTGTTCCTTCCTTCCCCACACTTGTATCATGTGACCTGTGCCAAGGTATTTTCTTCAGAATGTGTCCAACTGCACATCCAGTCCTGGGCTGACAGTACATCTCTGCTGATTAGCACTGGAGAGAGACATCTGTCTTTAGTCAACCACAATCTGGCTTGAGTTCAGTAATTCTGATTGTTCCTTCACATGAGTATAAATGAGAGGAAAGAAAAAGCTTTAAGCTTTGGCTACAGTCGACTTTTTCACTTCCCAAACCCACAGATGCTGCTTCCAATAGAGACAAGAGTGGCTTTTATAACCAACTCAGAGAGGACTAAGCACTGAAGGGCACAGATTCTATGAGGAACCAATTATCTTTGGTTCCAACAAAGGCTAAGCCTTCACAGGGTCTCAGAACTAAGCCTGTGATATTGTTTGGATCGTAAGTATTATCTAGAAGAACTCTTTAACTTTGAGTTTTGGAATATAATAACGAAAGAATCAGAGAAGAAAATATCACAACATAGCAGGGTAACCTTATACAGGCATGTGGAATGTTTGTATTAGCCCATCCACAGTCAATATTAGGTAGAATACACTGGTATTTCTTTCTGTGCTATTCTAGAGTAAACCAACAATATATTGTCAGTAGGGAGCTGACTTTTAAAATCTTTATCTAAGAGTGCTGGTGGCCATCTTATTTTTTCCTACTCAAGTTGAATAGGAAAATGTATTGGTTTTGTCCTGAGAAAGATCCGAACTTCAGTTTCTTATTTGTCTTTCTTCATTGATGTAATGTTGGTGTACCACACTGGACGTGACTCAGAGGTATAGGGTCACACCTCTTTAGCTATATGCTACCACACCACACCTATCAACAATGTATCCATAGTCTTCCACCATAGTCCATTGGGTGATCCTTAGTTTCTTTATCTAAAAAATGGGCTCAATAATAGATACCTTAAAGGTTCCTGTGAAGATAAGAGAGCATGCCTAGCTTGTAGTAATAGAGCTAGTTGTTATCATTGCTGTTATTATCATCTTTATAATCCTGTCTACGTTTATGCTTCACTCTCCTGGTATTTGAACCAAGTGAAGTCTTCACTCAAATAGTTTTATTGAGAACCCAAAACAAGATATTTGTTCTCAATAATTGTTTATAATTAGTCAAAAACTTCTTGTTTTAAACTGGTGGTTCTCAAGGTGTCACCCTTGAGCAGCAATTTTAGCTACACATGAAAACTTGAAAGAAATGCAAATTATGACCCCATCTCAGAACTGCAGAATCAGAAACTCTGGGTGTGGGTCCAGCAAGCTGTGTTTTTAACAAGTCTTCCAGAAGCTTCTGATATGTTACAGTTTGAGAACCACTGTATTTAAGCTATAAATTCATCAGCTGCCATTGATCTATCTTTATTAATGCTTCTTATATATTGCAATATAAATATGGACAAGACAGAGGGCTTGGTAAAATAATATGGGTACCACTTTGTAGAAGTTCTTTTGGACCCTCTTCTTAATAGTCTCACTTGTGGGAAAAGTAGACCTCCCATTTAGACTGCCTCTTATGACACAAATTCTTTTCTGTTGGTAGTGCTTTCCCACTATAACATTGCCACATTAACTGTGAAGATGTCAGCAAAACAAAAGGTAGAAAGACATTAATTATAGCAGCAATAACCCCCCAAATATTCTTGCTCCTGGGCTGTGTTCCAGAGAGCAAAGCCCTGTTTAAAAACCTGTTTTACCATTATAGCATTACCTATTATGTGAGGGTCATATTGGCTTATTGTGACACCTCCCAAGTCTGAGTTCTCTGTTTTAAGCCCCAAGAGACATGACCATGAAAATTTAATAACTCACATCACCTATGATTATCTGTAACTCATTGGCTGGTTTTTCCACAATAGGGGACATGTTCTTCCTTGAATACCCCTTCTAAATTTTGTAGTTCACCTTTAAAGCATCTGAAGTCTCTGGGTTTTGTGAGAAATGATTAATAGCCTGTTATTGATTTTCAAAAGTAAGGAAACACGGTGGCATGAAACTGTGAATAGGAAACTTAAATTTTCCATTACACATTCACTTTTTAAAGGGTATTCGGAAATGACTTTCTAGGGGGAATGTCAGTGAGTTTCTAAATATTAAAAAATCTCTTCATTTGATGTTTAAAGGTGACAAATGTTCACATTTATATTGCTCTTGCTTTCTATGGTACAGAACAATCTTTTCTGAATGTATCCAAACCAGGTAAGTTATTTGGAAGAATCTCTTGTAGTTGTACATGCTGGATTGAAGGAAAAATGTGCAGATTTTTGTTCATTATGTGCATGATATATTTTTGTATGTTTACCTATAAATGGTATCATTTTATACAGAGCTTTTTAATTTCTCATGCTATTTCTGGAATGCCTTTCCTGAGGGAGTGTTAGAGTCACTATTATCAACATGGAAAACCTGGGCCCACATTGCTTAGTAATGCCACATTTGCAACCAGAACCTAGCTCTTCTAGTGTCCTTGAAGTAAAATAATTTCTGTGGGAATTCTGTGTTCCCTGAATACTGAATGTGTCCTCATAGATGATTTTATACTTCTTTTAGTGACTGAGGGTTTCCATGGTTTCTAGAAAACCCATTTCAACTTCCAGTTTTGCAATTCATACCCCACACCAAGCATACATTTGAACCTCACACTCACATGTGGTGTGTGTGCCCTTGGCATTTCTATTTTTCTTGGAAAGTACTTATTCCCCACCCAGAGCTTGGAATAGACACATTTTGACCTATTGGGTAGAATTATTCCAGTCCTTTTTTCTTATAGTTGGGTCATGCTTTGAGGGTGCTCACTTTGTGTTGAGGTGTCTTCCAGCTCCTGTCTCAAGTGGGTAAGATTGTAGTATAATGGGCTAAATGATAATCTCAAAGATATGCATTTATATATCTATACCTGTATCTGTGTCTATGTATCTGTATCTGTATCTGTCTGTATCTCTTATTTCCTGGAACCTGTAAATATTATCTTACTTGGAAAAGTGTCTTTAGATATCATTAAGTAAAAAATCTTGAAATTCTGTGATCATCTTGGATTACTGGGTAGGCTCTAAATCAACTGACAAGAGCCTTCTCTTATAAGAGAAGCAGAGGGAGATTTGAGACAGGTTGAATGGCGACTACTCACACACACAGAGGAGAAGGTTATGTGAAGACAGTGGCAGGGAATGGAATGGCTTCTGAAACTGAGGAATGATTGCAGTCACTAGAAGATGGAAGAAACAAAGAACTGATTCCACTCTGGCGTCTCCTGAGGACATGGAGCCCTGCATGAAGGCCTTGATTTCAAACTTCGGCCGCATGAAGGCCTTGATTTCAAACTTCGGCCTTCAGAACTGTGAGAGAATAAATGTCTGTGGTTTTAAGTGACAAAGTTTATGATTATTTGTCACAACAGCCACAGAAAATGGATACATATAGCTTTTGCTCTCTCCCTCTAGACCTGTAAAACCTCAGTCACCACTTCATAGGATTTATATTCAGGCATGATATCACTTCTGCCCCCATTTTTCAGTTTCATTCCAGGAGTACCATTTACCTAGAGCAAACTCTCCTTAGTATTGAGCTACCTGCTGTCCTTCCATTCTAGAATAACTTCCTCTTTTGTTTTAACTGGGGATTCGGGGTGGGGGGGTTGTTTTGTTTTTCTTTCAGCTACTTGCTTAAGATGCAATGTTTTGCTACATTTTATCCAGGATTTTCATGTCATTTATAGTGAGTAATTGATTTGCAGTCTATTATTTTTTGAGGAACAAGAATTCCCTGTATTAGGGTTCTCAGAGAAATAGAACCAGAATCTGCAGAGAAAGTCCCATGAGCTGCCATCTGCAAACTGGAGAATGGGAAGCCTAGAAATGTAGTTCACTATGTGTATGAAGGCCTAAGAACCAGAGGGGCTGATTATGTAAGTCCAGTGTGACTCTGAAGTCTTGAGAACCAGAAGTGCCAAAGCTAGGGCAGACGATGGATAGCTCAAGCAAAAAAAAAGAAAACAAATTTGCCCTTCCTCCACCTTTTTCTTCTCTTCGGGTCCTGTGATTTGGAGGATGCACACCAGCACCGGGAAGACATCTTTCCTCAGTCTACCAATTCAAATGCTAATTTCATCCTCTTAGAAACACCAGAAATTATATTTTACCAGCTTTTTGCTCCCACCTTAGCCCATTCAAGTTGACACATAGTTAACCATCACAGTTCCTTTAAATATATTATTAAAGAGAAAGTGATTTAAAAGCTTATATAATTCTTGTGTGAACAAGCATATTTAACTATTTCTATATGTTTTTGTCTATTTGTTGTTTCTTAACTAATACATTGTGGTAAAATCTGTTGTCTTGATTTCCAAAGGAAATATGACTTGACATTTCCTCTGTGATGTGAAGAAGAAATAGTGTTAGCAAGGTGGTCCATTTATTATGCTGGTATCTTAATTCAGCAGCATTCGAGGGCAGTGAAGTGGAAATCATAATGGATTTTGAGAGAAGCTTAAATTAGAGCTATGTCACCAAGGTAAGGATAGACTAACTGAAAAGTCACCAGTAGAGAGAGGAGAGGAGATTCAAAACAAATGAAATTATTTAAGGTGTTAAAATCAGAGCCAGGGTCTTTGGCTATATTTTTCAGTGTAAATTCAGCAGTGCCAGGAAAATTATTTTATCCAACTCTTTTTTTTTGACTCACTCACTGTTTTTTTAAATTATTTTATGACATCCAAACTACACTTACACCAGAGAAAAATTGACTCTTCTTTGAGAACGAGAAAGAGAGGTGGAGCACAAGGGTCTATGCGGTAGATTATGTCACCAATGCCTAAAGGGGGGGGATTCTGTACTTCTGTTATGGAAATAATGGTATAAAGCAATATTAACTCAATAAAAATACTTTAAAAAGCTGACTCAATGAAAATGTAGTTCACATTAAGATTATTATGACTATTATCACAGAGCATTATATGCCTGAAATAAGTATGCGGCTGAGAGGCTCAGTAGATGCAATTTTGCATTGCAGTGATTTCTGTACTACCTTTTTTTCTTAATAACTTATTATCTATTGTTTATTAATAAACTACTTAAAATTTAGTATTTTTTTAAAAATATAGCTTTTGTGGATCAGGAAACAGTCATGTCTTAATTGGGTCCTCTGCTTCATTGTCTCTCACTGCCTGCAATCAAGATGTTGACCTAGAGTCTGTAGTCTCACCTGAGGTTTCTACTGGGGAAAGTTTCAAGTTTACTCATGTAGCTATTCAAATAATTTAGTTCACTTAAGGGCTATTGAACCAAGGGTCTTAGTTCCCTACTGACTGGCAGGCTGAAATTTGCCCCATCCTTAGTCAGGTAGTCCTCTTCATCATTGAAATCGTGTAAGAAGGACTAGAATGAGAAAGCTAGTAAGAAGAAAGCCCAATCTTTTATAACTTAATCAGAAGGAATGTCCCATAACTGATCACATTTTATTCATCAGAAGCAAATCACTAGACCTAATCTTTATTCAAGGAGAGGGGAGTAGTCATTGGTAGCCACTTTATTTTTTTTTTAAATTTTTAAAAAAGATTTATTTATTTTTATACAAGAGCTGGGGTACAGGCCAGAGGCATGGGAGGGTGAGAGGATTCACTAGAGGCAGAGCAGGGAACAGAACAGGCAGACTGGTGAAATACACTGCTGAGGGGAGCAGCGGGAGAGACAGGAGAGCTCTGCTTCACCATATGGGATTCTCGCCGGCTGGCGGGCATCGAACCTGAGCTGCAGAGGTTATGGACAGCTTCACAGCGTGGTGCTCAACCCGCTGCGCCACTGGGGAGGCCCTTTCGGTAGCCACTTTAGAGGCTTATTAGTCTATCTACTCAGTGATACTCTTTTGGAGAGCAATAACATTGTCTAATTCATCTGCATGTTGCCATGGAGCCCAGGGAGAGTAAATTATCCATAACAGAAAAACATGACCCATTATTGGTATAATACCCTCTTCATTTATTTTGAGAGATGCTCTCATTCATACCTCACTGGTATGAATACCTCATTGGTATTTTTTAGGGTTCTTCTCTAATTTTACCTTACCTTTAGGAGCTCTATAAATGCCCCCAGGATCAGGATTCTGCTCTCTGTATAAATGATTCTTTTGGCGATCTCCTTATGCTTTAAAAACCTTCTATGACTCAGATAGATATATTCTACCTTGTCTTCACCTCTAAACTTTACACATCAGCTATCTGCCATTCAACTTCCCCATTTGATATTAAATGCTTATTACAAATAAGATGTCTGAGAAAATTCCCCACCCTCTTAATCTTTCTTCTCAGTGAATGGAAACTCATTCTTCTATGTGCTCAGGCCAAAAATCTAGAACTCATCTTGACTTCTCTGTCTCATAGTCCAGATTAATAAATGTTAATGTCTCTGTCTTCTAGTCCCTCTGTAACAGTGTGGTCCCCAGGAAAGGGGGAGGTTCCCTGCCCCACCCAAGGGAGGGTGGAGCTGAGCAGGAGGAGGAGAAGCTGCAGAAGAGACTGAGGAAGGAAGCAGGATGGAGCCAGGAGACCTGGAGAAGGCGCATGGAGCCTAGAGACACGTGAAGAAACTGCGCTTGTCTTTTGGTCGTGGACTGGGTGACACAGATGTGGGTGAGACCCGTGGGGAGGTGACAATGGCAGCTTTTATCTTGATGTTGATTTTGCTCTTTTCCTTCCAGGCTTGTCCGGTTGTTTGTGACCCTTTTCTGTGGGTCCCCACTGGAAGATGCTTTAGACTTGTGGCAGGCCTTGGGGCCTTGCTCTGGGCCAATCCCATTTGGATGGACTTTTACCCATGAGGGGATGGGTAAATTTGGGTGCTTGATTTAGAAACTAGATTCTTTGCCTTACCTGTATTGTTTCCTAGTTTTATTAAAGTTCCTTTTCATTAAAGTCTCCTATGTTTTGTGTTGATGCAGCGGATGGCAGAACCCATTTAGAATAGGCAGGTTTGCGGGGCTTGGGCTGCCCCTCTCCCTGTCCTATAACACCTCCACCTGAACCCCAACTAATATTTCTTGCCTGAATAATTCCAGTTGTCTCTTAAATATATTCTTGTTTCCACTCTTGGCTTTTGGTTGTCTATCAAAAGCTAATGTGACTTTTAAAAACTTTAAGTCAATTCTGCTCAAAACTTTCCAAGTGGATAGATGTATCGCTTGGAATAAAATTCTCACCATAGCATATGTGAACCTACATGGTCCCTTTATTTACCTGTCTGACACTATTTGCTTCCACTTTCTTTGCCTTTTCCACATGCTACAGACATACTGATCCTCTCTCTGTTTCTAGAACACATCAGCTATGATCCTCATTATTTTGGCATTTTCCTGATTTGCCAGAGTTTCATTCTTTCATGTGCAAGGAAGTAAAAAAGTCTTACAATCTACTCTTGCAAGGTTGAGAACCCAAATTCAGTGAACTTATTATTATTAAGACTGAGTCTTTAAACCTGAAAATCAGGAGCATTGATATCTAAGGGCAGGAGAGGATGAATGTCCCAATTTAAGCAGAGAGAAAGTGAATTTGATTTTCTTGTGTCTTTTTGTCCCATTTGGGCCTTCAATGATGTGGGTAATACTCACCCACATTGCACAGGGACCATCTGCTTTGCTCAAATTAGCAATTTATTTGCTAATTCTGTCCAGAAATATCTTACAGACACACCCAGCTATCTGAGCGTCCCTTTGCCTAGTCAAGTTAACATAATATTAACCATTTCAGATTGCATAAATACATTGTTGTATGAACAGGAATAGAGCATTGAAGGAAGTTAGAGCCTGAAATACTTAATGTGGTTCCAGTGAGTCAGATGCAAAGGTATGCAAGTCTCCAAAGAACAATCTGTAATTGTATGTGAAAGAATTCCTTTGTTTCCTGCCATTTGACCATTTCTTACTGTCAATCAGTTATGATGTGCAGTCTTAGTCTGTTTAAATGCTCAGTGATTAAGAGGACATATTAGTATGATCACTTTCTTTTTTAATCCTTTCAAGTAAAATGCTAGCACATATCCTGATAGCTCTTGAGTTCAGGACAAAGACATTTAATCTGTGCAAGCTGTAATGTCGTTCTCAATAAATTTCAAAGTAAGGGAGAACCTGTAATATTTTGTCAGTTATTATCAAATGCCAAAATGAAAAGTGATGATCACTTATAATAAAAGAATGGACTATGCAATTTATATCAAGGCAGATTCAATTAATATCTAATCCTTAAATGTATGTAATTGGATTTACATATTCACATCTTTGCAATTAGAAGTTGGTATTTAAAGGGCAAGCTTCCTATTTCCCATTTTCGTTATCACAAAAGCCTAGTGGGGCCTTTTGCTGTTGTATGTAGAATTACAGAATCAAGGTAAATAACTTTGCCTAAATATCTCTAATATCTCTCATGGGAAAAGAAAGGTTTGGTTAATACAGATCCTTTAGAGATACAGAAATATTAATGGTTGATTTAAGTGGTATTTAGTCCTGACATTCACACTTTATGTTATGATGCTCATTTATAATTGCAACTGGTTTCCTTTTAATTTATACATCGGAAATACTTAAGCATAAAGGTTAAGTTCTTTTCTCTTGAATCTCAGGAGTGGATACATTCTCCATTTACAGCACTTTATGCTGGAGTGTTTCAACCTATGACACACTGGTATACCACCACGTAAATTACAGAAACCCGGGTATCATTTCATTTAATGAAGTGGCAATTGACCATAGAGGCCCAGAAGAACTTAAGTCTGACTGCTAGTCCTTTCAAACTGCAGGTGATGTACTATGTAGCAAGATATCTCAGAAACAGGTCAGGCACATTTGCAGTAATGGATGTAACCTTTTAAGGACAATTGGGAAATGTGTATCAAAAGTTTTAAAAATGTGTTTTGTCATTGACATAAAATATTCTGTATAAAGGAAATTTTCATAAGGAAGCATTGTATGTGTAAATATAATTGTACTGTGATATTCACAGCAGCCAGTGAACTATCCAAAATCCCCAGTAATAGAGATTTATTAGATGTGTTATGGTAAATTTAAACAGAATTCCATGTACTAACGGAATAAGATGATATTTTGACATAGAAACAGATTATAAAATACTTTTTAGTAAACATAACTTAAATGGATTACAAAAAAGTATATGCCATTATAGTAATTAGCCAGGATGATAACCCAGAATCAACAATGGTTATTCTTGGGCATATTTGTTATTTTTCTCTTTTATTTTTTTAAAGATTTATTTATACATACAAGGACTGGGGTACAGGCCGGAGGTGCGGGGGGTGAGAGGATTCACCAGAGACAGAGTGGGGAGCAGGACAGGCAGTTCTACTGACATACACTGCTGAGGGGAGCAGCGGACAAGACAGGAGAGGTCTGCTGCGCATGTGTGTAACTCCCTGGCCTGTCAGGGATCAAACTTGAGCTGCAGAGGTTGCGGACAGCTTCACAGTGCTGTGTTTAACCCCTTGTGCCACCAGGGAGGCCCTCTCTTTGTTTTCTATTGCAAAAGTAAACTATGAAATGGACATAGTATTATATTAATATAAATCTCAAGTTATGTAAGATGTGTCACTTTCTATAAAAATGTCTACTAATCATCAATTAACCGTCTTCCATCGCTTTTACCAGAGAAAATTTCTTGTTATGGAGTACACATTAATTAATGCATTTTAACAAACAGAAAGTTTCCCTGCAATTCTTTACTACTTGTTTTGAATAACAGTTTAATTTTGATAAGATGTACTATTTTGCTACTCTGTTACCAATTTTTGATCAATATAATTAGCAGGTTGGCCATTTCTATTTTAAAAAGCCTCTAAGACATTTCCTTTATGTTTTATGAAAGGACATTTCAATGACTACAATGAAATTAATAATTCAGAGCTTTCAATGGTCAATTCATACAAATTAGTCTATTTGGTTCTTGTTTTGCTGATGATATGTTTTCATATGAATTACTCCTCTATCATCAGGCAAAAATGCTAATGGTATTAGTATCCGCACAATACAACCTTATTTTTTTTTGCTTGGATGATATAAAATCAATTATGCCCCTTAGAAAAGCTCTGAAATTGGTTTTTGTTCTGGATATGTTAATGCACAACACTTGATTTGTAACTTGTTCTTGATTTCCTCCTAACTTTTCTATAGAAAAGAAAGCTCAAGTGTTCTCCTATTTAATAGTATCAAGTTATTTTGTAGTTGAAATATGTGAGATCATTTAACTGGCATGACTTGAAAGAAATAATTTTGCCTTTTTTTTTTTAGGAAACTAAGGTGATGTGCCTAACCATACCTTCCTCAACCTAAAAACATATCATTTAACTTGAAATTGCTGTTCAGCTGTGCAGTGGTGACATGTCTTTATGTTATGCTGATCTTTCTTTTAGACTAAAGTAGGAAATGATGCTAATTGAATCTAATCTTTTAAATTACTGAATCAGAATATATTGCACCAGCCTGGCTTGATCATTCTTATTAACTATTTTATCAAGCTCTACAGAAACTACAAAAGAATGAGCACCGTCTTTTGCTGTCTTTGAACAAGTTACCAAAATAAAAAGGATAAAGAAATACTAGAGGGAGGTAAAAAGATTTTTTTTTAAAGATTTATTTATTTATTTATACAAGTACTGGGTACAGTCAGAAGCGCGGGAGGACAAGAGAATTCACCAGAGCCAGAGCGGGGAGCAGAACAGGGAGAAGGACCGAAGTACACTGCTGAGGGGAGCAGCGGCGGCAGGAGAGGTCTGCGCGCCATGTGGGACCCTCCTCCGGTGACCAGGGAGCAGCCGGGGATCGAACCGGTGCTGCAGAGGGATCGAACTGGCGCTGCAGAGGCTGCGGGCAGCTTCGCAACCCAGCGCTCAACCGCTGCGCCACCGGGGAGGCCCTAAAAAGGTATATTTAATTTATTACAACATATACCCTATCAAAATGTAGGGTGTATGGACTTAAAGTGGCTTATGACAAAAATACAAGCATAAGGTTTACAAAAGTTAGTAAAAATTATCAAATGCAAAATGAGAAGCCCTAAGGAAGAAAGGAGAGACCAAAGTCTGAGTTGATTCCCGAAATCAAACCTTGTATTTGTCCAGATTTTTCTAATATTCAGACGCAAAGAAGGAAGTAGGATAAAACATTATTGACTGTCCATTAAAGAGAGTTGACAATTTTCAGGAAAGAGAAAAGTTTTCTTGTAGCTAAATCTAGGAAAAATTTATAGAGTGTAAACCCATGTTTAAGGATTTTGAATAAGTGACCAAATTAAATTGCTTCCTTTTTCATGATGTCTTCTCTGTTTTCTTTCCTTTCATTTCAGGTTACACTTGATTTTTCTTTTCTCTTTATCTGTGACACTCTTATGGCATTTTTCTTTTATTATTTTTATTTACGATTCTATTTTGTGATCCCTATCAGACTGTGATTTATTCTTTTATCCTCTATGGTGTCGTTCATAAATGTAACTATATATAGTGAGTGTTTTCACCAAGGAGTAGGCTATGCTAATGTTTTTATGTGCTTACTTTCATTTTATCTCCACAATAACCATGGGTCCAGACTTCCCATAATGCTGCTAATGCCTTTGTTTCATCAGTAATTGATTACATTTTGGAGAGATTAGAAATAATATGCCCAAATCTCACATTTGTTAACTGATGCACTGGAATCCATGTTTAGTTGATCACAAAGGGTTTGCTCTTAAGAACTCTGTTCAGCAACATGGATGGAGCTGGAAGGGATCATGCTCAGTGAAATAAGCCAGAAAGAAAAAAAAAAATATCGGATGGTCTCACTCATAGCAGGAATTTAGAAAACCTAAATAAGGGACCAAGAAAAAGACTAATTATAATAAAGAAAAAATCAAAACCATCAAACAACTATAAACCAGAGACATACTATGGGGTGGGGGAGGGGAGGAGAGCAGGGATTAGGGTCAAAATAAGGGATTGGGGAAACAAAACAAAACAAAAGAACTGTTCAATTGTAGGTAGTGTTTTCACTTGTTTCGTTTTTTTTTTAAACAAACCTATGGAGACATTCTGTATATGGATGAAAAAATTATGTTTTCACTGCAGACCTCAGTTTGTGGGATAGGGAGGAAGGGATTTGGATGAAGAAGTCATGATAAAATAGTCACCTCTTTTGTGTTTACCCATACTCCGGTCTTTGGACAATCCCTTAGGAAGACTTGGAATGCAGAAACCTGTATCCCTTCCTTTTCAGTGAGATTACAACAAGTTAGGTTGTAGTAACAAATTACTCTAATTCTTAGTGGGTATAACAAAAAAACATTTATTTTGGTTTACATTGAATGTCCCTCATGGGTTGCTGATGATTTCATTGAGGTTGTCATCACTCCTCTCCTGAGGTCGAGAGAGTAGCTTCTTTTTGGATAATTGGCATCCTGTGGCAGAAGGAAACATGGCGAACATGACATAGCTTTAAATGTTTTTACTTGGAATTGACACATATCACTTTTGCCCACAAATGACTGGCAAAAAAAAAAATAATAATACAAATTTCATGATGAAGCCTAATATCTATAGAGCAAGATGTATACACCAGGGGCAGAAACAATTTTTATTTCCACAATAGTATAATGCACCACATATTCTAATGTCTGGCTATAGTAGGTCTAGTTGTTCTTATCTATATGTTTATTATAAATTAGGCCAAAGCCACATTTGATTGTAGAACTTTGGGTCCAGTTTCATGAATTAGGATGGGACAATGAACTGAGGTCATCTTTTACTATTCTTACCATGTCTCTCCACAAGTCCACCCAGTCCACCATGAAGAAATAGTTGTACACAGGGGCCTCCCTGGTGTCGCAGGGGGTTGAACACAGTGCTATGAAGCTGTCCACAGCCTTTGTGGTGTGAGTTTGATCCCTGGCCAGGAGCAACTCACAGGGTGTGGCAGACCTCTGAGAACCTCTCCTGTCTCGCCCACTGCCCAGCAGTGTGTTTCACTACATCTGCCTGTTCTGCTTCCCGCTCTCTCTGTTGAATCTTCTCACCCTCTGTGACTCTGGCCTGTACCCCACCTCTAAAAAAAAAAGAAATAGATGCACACAGTCTGAACCTTGGAGTCAGCCAGAACACATAGTTCCCTGGAAGAACATGGACAAATCTCTGCATCTGTTTTCTCAGATAACCATAACTGTGCTCAATAAATAGCAGCAATTAACATAATATTTTTCCTAATGTTTAATTGTCAGGTCACTTATGATAATTTACTTTATTTGCTTGTCATCAGTGCTCAGTATGTATCATTATGGTAGCTTGTTATTTTGTTTGCTATCCCCACCCCCCATCTCCCATTGGGAAAGTAATTTATTTCTCATAACAGATCTTAAACCCTAAATGTTATATTTATTGACCTTTAGATTCTTTATTATTTCAAAAACTAGTCCAAAGGAAAGTGTAACACATTCAGGGAGACACTAAGAATACTAAATACAGGAGGAGAGACTGTTTCCTTGCACTGTGACTGATAAGTATTTACAACAGATTTTGTTAACCATATTGTGCGGCTGAATTGTTCTTTTGATGTTTCAGTTAACTGAAGGGAAGGTGGGAAGACAAGTGAAGAGAGCAGCAAGAACCAGAATTTACCTCCTTTTTGATAATCTCCTCTTCTGAACTGGAGGCCCCTGGGTGGAGGCCTGCCATTTGTTCAATGGGGAAATCAATCTACTTTTTGTTACCTCTTCAAGAGGAAATAACAAAGGCTTCAAATATTAGCTGTTTTCCTGACAACCTGGGAATTTGCCTTGTTTGTGT
Source organism: Talpa occidentalis (assembly GCF_014898055.3). Taxonomy (NCBI): domain Eukaryota; kingdom Metazoa; phylum Chordata; class Mammalia; order Eulipotyphla; family Talpidae; genus Talpa; species Talpa occidentalis. Next base: position 49,000,260 of record NW_023605194.1, on the reverse strand, counting down.
GAAGCTTCTTTGTCGATCACGTTTGTGTTTCATAAAAAGATAGAGTCAGATACTGAGTTTTCAATGAAACAAATGATGCTAAATACAGACAATTCTGCTTTGATTAAAATAACCCAATTCAAATGGACAAGACAAGAAATGTTATATCTTAATGTGCAAGGGCTTAAAAATAGGTTGTTGTAATAAGCATTTGTTTTTCTTGCTGAATATTGTTGTGTTTATTGGGCTGGAGTGAAAAATAATATTTTTAATGTTTTGCGAGACAATGTTTCTCATAGAGGTTTGACTGGTGTATATTCCCATCAACAGTTTACAAAAGTTCCTTTTGCTCCAGCAATTCATCAATGCATATTTTTGATCTTGGATATGGGCCATTCTCACAGTGGAAGGTGGTACTCATTTTTTGACTTCATTTCCTTATAAATGATGATGAGCATTTTTTCCTGCACCTCTTAGTTATCTGTATGTCTTCTCTGGAGAAGTGTCTATTTAGCTCATCTGCCCATTTTTTTCATTGGGTATTAGTTTTCTTGTTGAGTTGTATGAGCTATTTGTAAATCTTGGATATTAACTCCTTTTTTTGGATATATGATGCACAAAAGTCTTCTCCCATTTGGTAGGGTGTCTTTTTGTTTAATTATAGTTTTGTTTTTTTTTTAACTATGCAGAAGCTTTTGATGTACTCCATTTGTTTATTTTTTCTTTTATTTCCTTTTCTATTGGTTGGCATTTAGTCCCCAAAGACATCCTTGAAACCAAAATCAGGAATGTTTTGCATATGTATTTTAAGGTTTTAGGTCTTATATTCAAGCTTTGATCTATTTGGAATTAATTTTTGTTTGTGGTGTGAACTAGCAGTCTCATTTCTTTTCCTTGTGGCTTTTTAATTTCCCCAACAATATTTGTTGTAGAGACTTTCCTTCTTCCATTATATGCCCTTGGCTCATTTGTCATAAGTTAACTGTCCTGTTAAGTATGGGATTATTTCTGGGTTCTCATTTCTATTCCATTGACCTGCATGTGTATTTATTCCCAATACCATACTTTTCTTAATACTATGGCTTTGTAGTATAATTTAAAGTGTGGGACTAAAATACCTCAGTTGTTCTTTTTTTTTGGGTTAGAATTGCTTTAGATATTCTGTTTTTTTGGGAGATTCCATACACATCTTACAGTACTTTTTTTAAAGATTTTTTTTTTTTATTTATTTATACAAGAACTGAGATACAGGCCAGAGGCATGGGAGGGTGAAAGAATTCACTAGAGACAGAGCAGGGAGCAGAACAGGCAGATGGACCGAAGTACACTGCTGAGAGGAGCAGTGTGCGAGGCAGGAGAGGTCTGTTGCACCATGTGGGTATCTCCCTGGCTGGCCAGTAATCGAACCCACGCTGCAGAGGCTGCGGGCAGCTTCACAGCATGGCACTCAACTGCCTGTGCCACCAGGGGAGGCTCTGTATATTTTTTAAAGAAAGCTATTCAAATTTTGATAGGGATTGCATTTAATCTGTATATTGGGCCTCCCTGGTGGCACAGGTGGTTGAGCGCAGTGCTGTGAAGCTGTCTGCAGCATCTGCAGTGCCGGTTCGATCCCTTCCAGCCACGGAGCAATCCACATAGCTAGGCAGACCTCTTCTGTCTTGCCTGCTGTTCCCCTCAGCAGTGTATTTCAGTCAATCCACCTGTTCTGCTCCCCACTCTGTCTCTGGTGAATCCTCTCACCCACCTGCACATCTGGCCTGTACCCTGGATCTTGCATAAATAAATAAATCTTAAAAAAAATCTGTATATTGCTTTGGATAAGGTGACCATTTTAACAATTATTCTTCCAATTCATGAGCTTGGAATGTTATTCCATTTACTTTTGTCTTTTTAAATTTTTTTTTAATTTTTTACATCATTTTTCATTTTTGTACAATGTATGTATTTTCATCTTGGTTATAGTCCCTGTAAAATTCCCACCACCCTTGATTTGATCCTATTCCCTTCTTCCCCCCTATAGTGTGTCTCTAGTTTATAGTTGCCTGTTGACTTTGATTTATACTTTATTATAATTAATCTTTTTCCTGATCCCTTATTTGGGTTTTCTAAACTCCTGCTATAAGTGAAACCATCTGGTATTTTTCTTTTTCTTTCTGGCTTATTTCACTGAGCATGATCCCTTCCAGCTCCATCCATGTTGCTGCAAATGGCGTGAATTTATCTTTTTTTGATTTCTGAGTAATATTCCATTGTGTATATATACCACATCTTCTTGATCCAGTCATCTATTTTTGGTCATTTGGGTTGCTTCCATAGCTGTAAGTAGTGCTGCAATAAACAAAGGGGTGCAGGTGTCCTTTTGAATTAATGTTTCTGTGTCATTTGGGTAAATACCTAGTAGTGGCATTGCTGGATCACATGAAAGCTCCATTTTCAGCAGACTGAGGAAACTCCACAAAGATTTCCATAGTGGTTGGACTAGTTTGCACTCCCACCAGCAGGGCAGGAGAGTTCCTTTTTCTCTGCATCCTCACCAACATTTGTTGTTGTTACTTTTTTTAATATGTGCCATTCTCACTGGTGTAAGGTGGTATCGCCTTGTAGTTTTGATTTTCATTTCCCTGATTACAAGTGATGTTGAACATTTTTTCATAAATGTTTACAATTTTGTTATACAGGACTTTACTTCCTTTGTTAAGTTAATTCCTAGGTATTTCATAGTCTTTGTTGCTACTGGTTGTAGTATTGTTTTCTTGATTTCTTTCTCTTCTGGCTCATTGTTTGCATACAAGGATTTTTGTTTATTTTTCAACCTGACATATAACTCTATTGATTTATTGTTTTTAATATTTACTTAGTTACATCTCTAGGGTTTTCTTTGTATATTATCATGTGGTCTACAAATTGTGGTAGTGTTGCATCTTATTTTCCAGTTTGTGTTAGTTTTATTCCTTCCTCCTACGTACTTACTGTAACTAGGACCTCTAATATTAAGTTAAGTAGCGGTGGTAAGAGTGAGTATCTTTCTCTTGTACCTCATATTAGAGGAAAACCTTTCCATTTTCACCATTGAATAAGATGGTATTTGTAGATTTGTGGCATATGGCCTTTATTATATAAAAGTGAATTCATTCTATTCTTATTTTTTGAATTTTTATCACAAATGGATTTTGGATCTTGTCAAATGCTTTCTCTGCCTCTATTGATAAAATAGTATGCTTTTTATCCTTCCTTTCATTGATGATGGTGAATTACATTTGTTGATTTGTATATGTTGAACCATCCTTGATCCCCAGGATAAATCCCATTTAGTCATGTCGTTTGATCCTTTCGATGTATTGTTGAATTCGGTTTCCTAAGATTTTGTTGAGGAATTTTCATCTTTGTTTATCAGTGATGTTGTTCTCACAGGCCACTATATTACTGCATCAGGAAACAATAAGCAAACTGACTTAAAAAACCCAGAAAAATGTGTCCGTAAGTGTAAACTAACATAAGTTTCTACTAAAGAGAATGTATTAGGAGAGCAAACTTTTTGATCCATGATTAATATTTGGGAAATATATTTCTGAGTATGGCAGTTGTCTTTAGTTCAAAATATTTACTGATTATCTGCAATTTAACACAATCTGCAAAAATTTCACTTTCTATAGAATATGGGTAGAACTTTTCTATTTGCAGAGTTTATAGTTCAGTTGCTATTCTAAAAAGGTCTATTTGTTTTTTTTAGAATATTATGGAGGTTTTGAAAGTTCTTGGGTCAAGAACTATTCTCTTCAGATAGATAGGTCAAGTTGCCTTATTGCTTTAGTGGAAGGAGGAAATATCAAAACATATTTACTAATTTATTTATGATAGATAATTTGATACTCAAAATAATGATCCCTTTTTTGCCTACCTGTTGGGCCTGGAGAAACAGACAGTGCTATACCTTACTGCTAGATGTGGCCATGGTACTCAGTTTTGGTCAATGAGAGGTAAAAGAGATTTTCTAAAGGTGTCTGGGGAAGAGACTTCTAGAACAGAAAGAAGTAAACAAATTGCAGAATGCTGTGTTCTGCTTCCTCTCTTGGAGGATATGGGTGGTGACAGTGATCATGTGACCACCTTGCTACCTATTAGAAATATTAAGAGAAGCTCAGAATCACTAACCAAAAGACCTAAAACTGTTAAGTTTCTGAATCAAGATGAAAATTTGCCTACCTTCTCTGTAAGACATCTGCTTTTGCTTAGGCCGGTGTTTGTTGGCTATTTTGTTACTTGCTGTCAAAATAATTCCTGGTGGATACAGCAGAATGCAAGGCATGTTTTAACTACTGGCTTTATTTTAACCTTCAAGGTTTTGGAAAAGATCCTGGGTATGGAATAGTATAACATTGTGGAAAAACTTGTACTTGCTTTCTGAATTTCCGTTTCTCCTATTTGGTGAAATTACCCTGATTTTTCCCAGGGAGCTGCCCTCCCCTCGCTGTCAGAACTTAAGAGTTTGAGGCACTGATCCTACTCATTACAACAGGATTGGAGAGAAATCTTGGGCTTGGAAAATGTGAGTACTGTACTCCTGTGCTATTGTGAGTAGATCAGATATAGGACCAGGAAACGGAAAGAGAGGATAAGAGTCTAATGGCAGTAGTCAAGTCCCTTGATTGGGAAATGCCTGAAATATGGTATAAATCCAGAAATTACTATGTGAGAAAATATATTATTTTTGACCAAGATAGTGTGGGTTAAGTTTCCCATACCAATAACCAAAATGGACTTGTAAAATCACTCACCAGAGCTACATTTTCATCATCACTGGCTTGTGTTTTGGAATGTCTTAATGGAAGCTAGGTGGCTACAAATCTGGGATGCTGTGAAGGGATTTTAGTTCTGAGTAGGAAGTTGAAATAAATAACCACTAAGGTCTCTTTTAATTCTCAAATTTTGTGTTACTTAAACATCCTGTGTCTGTAGGGAAATTGTGCCAATGAGAGGAGTGTTAATGGATGCGAAGCAATCTGCTTTTGCATAGGACATGCTTGACAAATGCTAGATGAGTTGAAGGGGTGGTGGGGATTTGGACATCATGGAAATGAAACTAGAATGTTAGACTAGAAATGTAGATTCTGATCCAACTTCAGAATTGGATCCCATCGTAAACCCTGGCTAGCTAGATTGATCTGAGCAAGTCCTTAACAAATCAACAATTCAGTAAACTCATTTGTAAAATGGACATAAAATCACATAATTGAAAAGAAACCTGGGGAGAAGAGAATGGAGTAGTAGGGAAAGTATGTTGAGGATCAACTGTGGGTCAAATCTTGTGCTAGATATCTTTTTTTATGTAATCATTTTATATAAGTTTACAACAACAAGTGAAGGTCAGGTTATCATTTAATTTTTTCAGATAAAGTATGGAAATTTAGTAACTTAAGTTTGCCAGAAGTTATACTGCCTATAAATGGGTGATATAGACTAAATGATTCTGTGGTCAAATACTGAGCTCATATTTATCATACCATATAAGTTCAAACTCTATTTTATAGATATGGCTGAACAATGAATGGGCGACAAATATACTACTAATCTTCATGTTTTTAGGCTTCCATATTTTCTGCTAATGATTTCTGCTTCCCAGTCCCAATGGAATGATTGTTTGAGATGAGACAATGGCTAGGAAAGTGATTTAAAGGGTGTAATGTGCTGTATACTATCATTTAGAATTCGGAGTCTGAAATATCTCAGGTCTCTTTCTCTCTTTCCCCCTTCTATTATTAGTCTGCTTCTCTCTGTAGACTTTTTCTTTCTTTCAGACTGGTTATCTCAATGAGATGGGCACTGTAGCAGCCAGTAAAATCCTGGGCTCTTATATTCTCAACTTTCCCCACAGAATTGACTTAAATGCATATTGACTTAAAGGCATATTTGTCACAAATGACAAGAAACACAGATATATGCGACTGCTAGAGTTAACTCAGTAGCGTAGGATGCCAAAGAAACATTTCAATGACCCTCTCCTAAATTTGTTCAAGGTGATGGCAGTTTTTCTCTTACATCAACTCAAACTAAATAACTGAAGAACTACAGCAATTGGTCTAGGTATGTGTACTTGACCCAAGTTAGGTTAGAAAGAGTCCTTCTCCAGGAATTTGTGAAAGTGAGTTGGAAAAGAAAAAAAATTTCCTCTATGTCACATGGTACATATAGCTGCAAGGGAAGCTGAGAATAAGTACTTAGCTTTAGTGTCTTTAGGGTAGAAGATGTAGACATTACCAATGACTACTATTATCCAGTTTTTCTCCACTTCCAGGAATATATCCTTACCTCATAAAGTGAAGAATGGTCCTAGGAGTAGTTTTTCCCAACATGGTATATTCAATATGTGTAACTTTCAGCTCAAAGCATTCAAAAGCTGCTTTCCCCATCATAGCTAGCATGGAAACACATTCTTCTATGGTTGCCACATCAGAAAAGCAGCCTGAATCATTGAGCCCATGGGAGAGCTGTCTGGGCTCCAGAAATGAACTTGAATAGGTGGAAAAGAAAGCTTTTAAATTTAAATCACTGAAATTGAGGATATTACAGCACAGCTTAACTATCCTGACTTACATAGAAAACAAGGGTAAAGAAAAGAGGATTGGAAAGGGTAATGGTGGTAGTGAGTAGGCCAAAATACAGAGGCTTCTAAGGTGGGTTATGAAGTTCTTTTTTTTTTTTTTTAAAGATTTATTTATTTTACACAAGAACCAGGGTACAGGCCAGATGCGTGGGAGGGTGACAGGATTCACCAGAGACAAAGCAGGGAACAGAACAGGCAGACTGACGAAATACACTGCTGAGGGGAGCAGTGGGCGTGACAGGAGACGTCTGTCGTGCCATGTGGGACCTTCGCTGGCCACCCGGGATCGAACCAGTGCTGCAGAGGTTGTGGACAGCTTCACAGCCCAGTGCTCAACTGCCTGTGCCACCTGGGGTGGCCCGGGTAATGAAATTTTTAATGAAATCATGTGTTAGAGTGACTTGGGACTAAAAGAACACATAGCAGAGACAGGGCTGCTAGTGACACTGCTGTGAGCCTTGCTACCAGATGCTCATGTACAATTGTAGTAGTGAATTCTTTAGATTCACCCAGGAAATATTAAACACTATTCCAGGCACTTTTTAGGTACTGAGGACATCATGATCAATAAGGTAGATATGGTCCTGGATCTCATAGATTTTCTTGCAGGGAATTGTTATTGAAGAATTAATTATGTGAGCATGCAGTATCTTAAACGAAGGAAGTACCATTGGAACCTATAACAGATGGATTAATGTAGGGTAAGGGATCAAGGAATGTTTTCTGGAAGAAATGATAATTAAACTGAAATCCAATGAAAGCAAAGGTAGTAATAGCTAGTTTTCTAGGCAGGAAAGGGAGAGTTTCACCAGCAGAGAAAACACTGAATCCTTAGCCACGAACTGAGAAACTTTGTCACATTCAGGAAATTGAAAAGAAAACCAATAGGAATAGAATGTAGAAAATACAGGGAACAGAAGTATACTTATAGGTCAGTTATAGTGCTTGAATCATTTGGAGATAATCCTTACCTTCTTCCTCATTTATTGGGTATCCTACTTCTGCACGCTGGGTTCATTTCCCCCATTTTTTCTTGTAAGTCTGTTAAGAACCCACATACACATGCTTTTCCTTGTCCTGCTTCCCAGGATATATTCAGCCCTAGACTGCTTGCCTGTTTCCTCACTGTAATTCTCCCTGTTCCTCCCTCACCCTCATCTTTATTTTCTTCTTTAACAACTTCAGTATCTGTCCAGGTCTTTGAATGACACTCCCTTTAGTGTCTAAAGATTCATGTTTCTTTTACAGAAATTCCAAACTACGGAGATTTTATGCAGGGAACCCTCTGGTGCCTGCAGGGAGTAGCACTTACTAGTGCTGGCAAATAGCTGTGGGCTTACCCTCTGTTCAAGTTGGCTAGATCCCCTAATCCTTCCAACTGCACTCTCTTGAAAACCAATAGTCCTATAAGGCTGTATTCTTTGAACCCCTTTCTCACAATGCCAAATTCAATAACATCACCTGGCAGAGCCAAAGTGCCTCTAAGCTTGTTTGGGTTTCTTTCATTTCATAGCACATATTGCTTCTGTTTGATTTCTTGTGGAGAATTTAATAGTGCCTGTAATCTGAATTTTGTAAAGAAAATTGACTGAATTTAAATTACTTGTGTGTAACAAATGCCATCACTCTGCTAAATTGCTATTTACACCTAAATATAAACTCATATGCCTTTAGTTAGGGTGAGTGCAATAATTTTAGAACCCTCACCCAATGCATAAACTAGAGAACTTAAATTGAAAACTAAAACTGTGAGGTAGATGATACGAACTTTAATAAGCAACTACTCATACTTGCTCTTCTTTCTAAATAAGAAAATGGTCAATAATCAATTAAACATCACTTGAATCTTCTACATAACAGTTCAGGAGATGATTTGGCCAGTTGATTGACATGTAATGGGCTTGCTTGATTGGAAGCTATGGTACCCAACTCAATTGGATCCTAGTGTCTTTTTCACCACAGAGTGGACAGAATTTGATACCAGTTAAGAAAGAAAATGTCAGTATCCAAATACTACAGTTTATGCATAGGTCTTACATCTTGAGATCACTACAGCAAGACACAGACATTGACCAGGACTTCTTTATCAGCTCTTTTCCAAGGGGCAATTTTATTATGTTAATTTTTTATATTAGAATAAAAGTTATGCTGGGAAAGTTACCTATTTAATTTTTACAATTTAATTCAGTTCTGATGCTACCTAGAGTTAGTGCTCTACCATAGACTAAGGACTCAGTACTGCTGGACTGCTCCCCACTTTAGATACCAGTCACAAGTAGAGGTTGGTCCATGTCTGACTTGGTTACCGATTGGGAGCTGACATGACTCCCTCCTGACGTTTGATAATTTGCAGTAATGACTAAAAGAATTTAGGAAAACACATTCTCATGTTGACCAGCTTATTTTAAAGGATGCAGATGAACAGTCAGCTGATGGAATACATTAGCAAAGTTAAGAAGGACGCAAAGCATAAGCATTTTTGTCCCTGTGGAGTGGGAATATGCTATCCCCCTGACGTGGAGATATGTTCACTAACCCAGAAGCTCTCTAACTTTGTAGATTAGGAAGTTTTATGATGATGATTTCATCATGGAGTCAAGAAGAATCAGTAATTCAATCGCTAGTCCTTCTCCCTTCCCTGAAGGAGTGGGGCTGAACATTCCAACCTTTTTTTTTTTTAAGATTTATTTATTTATGCATACAAGAGCTGGGGCAAAGGCCAGAGGCATGGGGGATGAGAGGACTCACCAGAGACAGAGTGGGGAACAGAGCAGACAGATTGACTGAAATACACTGCTGAGGGGAGCAGTGGGTGAGTCAGGAGAGGTCTGCTGCACCATGTAGATTGCTCCCTTGCTGGCTGGGGATCGAAAGTCATGCTGCAGAGGCTGCAGACTGCTTCATAGGTTGTGTCCCAATCCCCTGTGCCACCAGGGAGGCCCAACAATCCAACCTTTTAATCAAGGATTGGTCTTTCAGTGACCAGCCTGCTAGCAGGAGCCCAGCTATTCAGGATCCTATCAGGAGTCACTTCATTAGCACAAGATGTTCCTATCACCCAGGAAATTTCATGGAACTTAGGGCATCTGTATCAGGACATGGGGGCAGACAACCAGATGTATATTTTAGTGTTACAGAAAGACAATCTAAATTCCTCCTTAGTTGGTCTAATTACCCAAGAAAGTCTTTACTCTGTTTAATGAAAGAATTTTGATTTTTTTTCAATATCTCTCTTAATCTGAAAGAATGGTCTTCAAATTGATTTTTATTTAACTCCACTGACCTTCCCATTTAAAAAAATAATGAAACTCACTCTTCCAACGATGTACACTCAGACTGGAGTACAGCTGAGGGCCCTGGAGCCCCACTCATGCAGTTTCCTCACCTTTCTGTCCTTGTGGTAGCTCCAGATGGGCTCCATGGAACCCCCAATGTCCTGAAGAGCCTGGTTTCGAAACCACACTGTTTTTGAATAATATGAATGATTCAACTATGTCTTCACTAGTGGGAGCTTCCTCTTCTATAGTTCGAATAGATTACTTGTTTTATTTTTTTTACTCCTGCTGAAAATGTGTCTGGGATCCTCTGGATAGAATGTTTTGGTGATGATGGAACATTCGTTAGATCCCAGTTTTATATCTTGCTCTTCAAACTTGGGTCAAGTTCTCCTGAGACATCCTTACCAGTAAAAGCCAAAGGCTAGTAGCAACTAAAACCTGACATATTGAAAACCAAAGCAAACTCTGCAAGGAAATGTCAAGGTATTGATTGAGTCTTGAAAAATGTGTATGTCATATCTAAATTAGAAAATAAAGTGAAGGAAAAGAAAGCAAAATCATCGCCCCCTACCCCCCAAAAAAACCCCTCATTTTCCCCCTCCTAATCAACCAGGGTCATTTTCATTCAAATGTTACTTTCAAAATACTAGCAAATTTCTGAGTGTCCAAGACGTGAACTGGAGTCGTTTTGATAGAATCATAGCTCTTATCCCACTTTAAAAAATATGAATAAAAACTTTTCATTGTAAATCATTGTTACAAATCCTGTCCCATATTGTATTTTTCTGACTGTAAAGTATGGGGAAATAATGCAAGGCCAGGGGTTTTATTTCTCTCATGCCTTTTAACTCCTCTTAAAATGTAAGTAGAGCAGTTTGGATGATGCTGTTAGGTGAGTAGATTTTTGAAATCCAAGATACCTCTGGGTATTTGTTATTCTACTGTACTAGTACCTTGATGTTATAATAACAAAGGTCTCTTGATTTTATAACTTCATTAACTTAGTACCTAATGAAGTACATGAATATGTTTGGCTACTGTTACGTTTTATTAAGCAGTAAATATAGGACTATCAAAATCCTATTTAGTTTTATAAGTAATGGCATCATTCTTCTTTTCCCTAGACTGCAAACCTATGATTTTCTTCTAAACATTCCACCTCACAAAATATTCCAGTATGGTTACTTCTAACTTTTATTTTTTTAAGTTTCCTCTTTTCTTGCTGGAGAGATTTTCAACAGTCTCTGAGGGCTAATCAAACTTCTCTGCATGAATGAACTTAATCTTCTTACATTTTAAGCTTATTCCATTCTGGGAAAAACTATGTTTCCTATAACTTCAAATTTGGATCCATGTGAAAGATGCAAACTTGCTACCATGAAAAGTTTTTCTCAAGGTGAATATATTTAGTGAATTAAATGAACTCATTTGAGGCAGCAAAAAAAAATTTATATTTTGGTCCATTCATTCAACAGTATTGATATATTGAGTACCTATTTATTGGGTACCTGATCATTTACTAACTATAGTACAGTATTAAAACAGAGACATTTTATGCCAATATATAGTTTACCAAATATTTTTTCCTTTCTAGCTATATACATTTGTCATGTTATTTGTACAAGAGAATGTTTAAGTGGACAACTCAGTTACATGGTTTAAGTATTATGATTAATCTGAATTATCACAAGGCTTGCTATCCCATTTTTCATGTACAAACCAGTGTGTGCACTTGACCACAGAGGAGGAAATCATCTGACTACTTGGCTGATATTTGGTTACATGAGTTGTTTGGTTTATTCTGCTTTGTTGGTAAAAACTTTACACTTTATTTTATTCTTTATTCTCTGTCTCTCATCTGCTCCCCTTCACCATTTTTAGTGGGAGGGATACTGAACTTGAAAGCAAGAAAATTTGCCTCTTTGGGCCTCGATTTTGTCATATCTAGATTAGGTATAAATGTTACAGATAGGAGTTCTATAGATTGTAAGCTTCAGTTTATGGAGACTATAATTGTATGTTCCTATTAAAAAAGACTAGCTTCCATTTTATTTTTTATTTTTTATTTTTTTTAAAGATTTATTTTTTTATTACTTTTTTAAAGATTTATTTTTATTTATTTATACAAGCACTGGGTACAGTCAGAAGCGCGGGAGGGTGACAGAATTCACCAGAGCCAGAGCAGGGAGCAGAGCAGGCAGAAGGACCGAAGTACACCGCTGAGGGGAGCAGCGGGCGGCAGGAGAGGTCTGCGCGCCATGTGGGACCCTCCTCCAATGGCCGGGGAGCAGCCGGGGATCGAACTGGTGCTGCAGAGGCTGCGGGCAGCCTCGCAAGCCAGCGCTCAACTGCTGCGCCACAGGGGAGGCCCTATCTTCCATTTTAAAGCTCAATGCAAAGTGGCTGAGAAAACGTAATTCTACCACTTGAGTACTGCAGTCTTTCTTCTATCATTTTATGCTTATCATGGTGTAAGCAATGATTTTTGGGTTTGAACTCTCCTCATTCTCTTCCTAGCATTGGTGGTGGGGTAGGTTTGCTTATGTGCATTTAAGCATTTTGAAGAGTGGGGGGATAATATAACTGCTGATTTTGGCCAAGTATTAGCTTACCTTTTCTGTCTCTGTTGCTGGTATCCAAACAACACTCAGTTGTATTTCCAGGGCCATAGCCTGCCTCCACCCTGATTTCTAATCCACGAGGCCAGTTATGTTCACTTTCTTCTCATCTTGACCATGAGCTCACTTTGGTTTTGTTCACTCTCTTGACCCCTTCTGTGGACACAGAAAATTCTGCGAAGTTAATATTCATGTTAGAATTTAAACTTTGGCTTTTCCCTCCAATATTTTATTATGAAAAATTTCTAACAGACCAATTAATTAACAAAAGGATTTCACAATTTAAGCTTATTCCATTCTAAGCGTACTTACCACTCAGATTCACAATTCTATTTTATTTCTTTTAAAGATTTATTTATGCATGTAAGAACTGGGGTACAGGACAGAGGTTTGGGGGTACAAGGAATCACTTGAGACAGAGTGGGGAACAGAACAGGCAGACTGACTGAAATACACTGCTAAGGGGGGGCAGTGGGCGAGACAGGGTAGGTCTGCTGTGCTATGTGGTAGCTCCCTGGCCGCCGGGGGGATTAGAACTCATGATGCAGAGGCTAGCTTCATAGTGCTGTGCTTAACCCCTTGCACCACTAGGGAGGCCCTCATAATTTTATTTTAACATAATTTAATTCATAATGTACTTGCTTTGTCGTATCCATCCATTTCTCTATTCCTCTGCGGGAGGCAGAATATTGCCTCTTCTTCTCTGAAGGTGTCCATGTCCTAATCCCTGGAACCTGGGAATATGTTACCTTATATGGCAAGGTGGAGTTTATAGATATGGTTTTGTGAAGGATCTTGAGAAAAAGTGATTATCCTGTATTTTGTAGTTGGGCTTATTGTGGTCACATGGAGCCTTAGAAAACTTAAAGATGGCAATATGAAAATGGAAGCAGAGTTAGAGATTTGAAGATGCTATCTTATTGACTTTGAAGGAGAACGGGGCTTTGACTCAAGGAATGTAGGCAGCATTTAGAAGCTGAGAAAAGACAAGGGAATGGATTCTCCCCAGAGCCTCAGAAGCAGCTCATCTTTCCTTTGCCCTAGTAAAAATTTCTTTCAAACTTCCGGTATTCAGTGCAAAGGTAATAATCTATCTGTGTTGTTTTACACCACTGAATTTGTGACAATTTCTTATAGCCACTACAGGAAACCAGTATACTCTCTATTCTTCCATCCATCAGTCCATCTTTAAAAAAATTTTATGCTTTTGAAAGTAAGTTGTAGACACCAATACATCTCTCCTATACTTAAGTATGCTGTCATCAATAAGATTTCATATTTGTGGATGGCTCTTTTTTTGTGTGTGGTAAAATGAACATACAATGAAGTGAACAAATGTCCAGTGCACTTTTTCATGTGTTCCAAGAAATTAATATTTCCAACCCAAGCCCCAAAGATGATAGGGGATATAATCATGTATCGCTTCATGAAGTTCTTTTTTTTTTTTCCAATAAACTCCCTCCCTACCCCAGGTTACCAGTGTTTTAACTTTTTGTCTCTTCTAGGACTTTATAAATTAAAGCTATATAATATGAGTTCTTTTAGGTAAGGCTTCTTTCTTGCAGCATTGTGTTTTGTTGTTGTTTATAGTTTTGAGAAAGATTTATAAGGTACTTGACACTTTCAATGTCTTTTTATACACAACCATCCTCATAGTTCAGCATGTTTTTGAGGTTCATCCATGTCTATTTCCTTCTAGTGTGAAGTAGTATTCTATTATATGAGTATACCACATTTAATTATCCATTCTCCAGTTGATGGCCACCTACGCTATTTCCGGATTTTGATTATTATGAATATTCATAGTAGAGAGTTAAGAACATTTCTGTACAGATCTTCTTTTGTGGAAGAAGATGTTCTCATTTTTCTTGGGTAAATAACTACGAGGGAAAATATTAGGCAGGTTTGGTTTAGTTTTATAAGAAATTGCATGTGGTTGGTGAGAATGTCAGTTTGTACAACCCAATGAAAAGAGGCATGGAAATTGCTCAAAAATTAAATATAGAAACCACGTACCAGTTATCCCACTTTTGACTACTCAGCCAAAAAATACAAATATGTGAATTCAGGAGACAAATATGCCCCTGTTGACTGCATCATTATTTGCATTACCCAGGGCCTGAAAACAACCCAAGTGCCCACTGACATGAAATTGGATAAAGCAATGTGGTATAGCTACATGATGGAATATTATGTGGCTATAAAAAATCAGTCTTGCCATTTGAAACCTAGATGGAATTATGCTTAGTGAAATGTCAGGTGGAGAAACACAAATACCATATAACTTCACTTGTTGTTGGTATATAGAGAGAAAACAAGTGGATAAATTAGACAAAACAAAAATAAACCTTTAGTTATAAGACAAATTAAGTGTTACCTACCAGAAGGGAAGCTGGAAGGAAAGGGGTAATTGGGGTAATCTGGTAATGGGGTCAATTGTATGATGAAGGAAAGAATTTGACTTTTAGTAATAAACTTAATGTAGTATATATGCATTTTGATTTTCAATGATGCACACCTGAAATTATATCACGTTATACTTCAGTGTTACTTCAATTAATAAAAAAAGAAACCTCTTGATCTTTTTTCTAGGTGTTTGTACGATTTTACAATCAATTTACCTATATCTTCAACTTCTGTTGTTGAAGGTCTTAGTTACCATGTAGAGTGTGTAGTACATTCACGGTGATTTTAATTTGCATTTCCCTGATAACTAATGATGTATGCCAGCTTTGTCTATTGAAGGTAAAGGGTTTAGCTTCTTCTAAAAAGAAGAAAAACTTTGTCTGTTTTGAAATTCAGTGGTCCTTATATGTTCACATAAGAAAAAATTATCGGGTAGTCTACAAAGTAACAACAAGGGTGAGGAATCAGTCCTGGGTTAATAGCTCCAAGTTCTTTCCTGAGGCAAATATCTATTCTCTGTAGCTTGAATGCTCATTGTGAGGAGTAAGTGAGATGGTTAAAATGTGATATATTATTATTTCAGTCTTACTAAAATAAGGACAAGTTTTGTTTTTTTTTTTTGAAAATGTCACAAACCTGTGTTACCACTTCTTAATCTTGATTTAGGGCCTATTTTGCTACTCTGAACAGAGAGAAAGGAAAATAGTACCTGGCCAAGAGTGCTAATAGTTAAAACCATCCTTGTGTTTAAAGGTACATTTTGAGAAGCCTGTCAGAGCAGCTTAACTGAAGGATAGTATATTTGTTGGTGTTCGGCAAAGATGAGTTGTTGGGATGTGGGGTGCCGGGGAATTTATCAAAATCTCTTAAGACCTCAAGTATGGAAGGGATATACTAGTTTCAGATTTCAGCCATTTAACTCAGACCCTATTCAAATGGGAGAGCATTTTGGTTATTTCATAAGTACTGAACACATGGTTTCTTCTTTTTTTATTCTCTTTGTATCTAGATTTGTCATGACCCTTCTGTACTACAGAAACTCAGCTCCAGGCAAAGTTTTACAGCACAAAGTGTTCACACACCAATTCTATCTCCTGCCAAAGTGAAGAGAAATCTGATTTTTAGAGGAAAAAAATATCTATATCTATCTCCCTGGAGGGAGAATAATGCATCAGAAAGAATAGAAAGATGTTTTTCCCTCTCCTTTTCTGACCCCCTTCTGTTTTTTGTCTCAGCCTCTCTTTGAACTCAACAGGGCTTTTTCCTTAAACAACAAACACTCTTCTATCTATAAGGTCAGCCTCCCAGCTTCCCTGTTTAAAGAAATATATTTCACATGTTGAAGGAAGCCAGTATTAGAATCTTTTCCAAAATGCTTAAAGGTAAATGAACTGTGGACACCAGGAGAATTTTCACCATGATCTCCAATCATTAGATCCCACTGCTCAACCTTGAGGGCTATGGTTTCACCTCTTGGATGGCAACTTGAAACTTTACAGTTAACTTTATGAGTGTACTCTGAAAACTGCCTGTAATGTGGGCCTGTGCTACACTTTAGCTTGTGAAATAAATTCCTATTTTTAGAGTCTTCTGTCACTTGAGAAAATCTCATCTCAGCTAAAAAATTCTGACTTTTGATCAATAGTGCATTTCTTAACCTTTCAGTCTTGACTTGTTCCTGTGCTGTGCATGCTTAATTGGTGTATGCATGTGTTTGTGCACGTGCATGCATGTGTGAATGAGTGAGAGAGAGAGAGACAGAGAGAGAGACACAGAGAGAGAGACTGAGAGACTGAGAGGTAGCAGGTGTGAAGATACATGCTTTTCTCTCTCAATTATTTTCAGGCTACTGCAGATGACAAAAAGGAGGGGTGAGACCCATTAGAAAATAAGTGACTTTGTGCTCTTGTGCTTAAATAAAATAATTGGAATTTCAAAACTGGGCACTGAAAAGCAATGTTACATAGTATCCTTATATCTTTAGAAAATTTTGTCAGACTAATGCACAGCACCAGATGCTGGTTTTTCTGGAATGCAATTCTTAATTGAAGTCAAATTAGAAATGTCTAAATGTAACACTTCCGGAAATTCTGTATTTTTTTTAATATTTGATGTCTTGTGTTATTTATTGGTTATTTGTAGAAAATCTCCTTTCTGACTAGACTCAGAGATGGAAGCTCTCAAAGAAGACAGCCCCGCCATGTCTTTGTAATTGGCCTCTTTCATTCTCTTGGCCAAAAGTTTAACATATGCTGAGACTTCTTCCCTATTTTTCTTAGTCCTTTGTTTCTTCAGAGCAATATTCTGATGTTTACCTTACAGAACACGTGGAGTCACATGACTGAATCTTGGGGGCATCCATCCCAGGTGTCTTACCTACTTTATTTAGGGGCTATCACAGCATATTGGTGGATATCATCTTTATTTTTTTATTTTTATTTTTTAAAAAATTTACTTATTTATACAAGCACTGAGGTACAGGCCAGAGATGTGGGAGGGTGAGAGAATTCACCTGAGACAGAGCAGGGAGCAGAACAGGCAGAAGGACCAAAACACACTGATGAGGGGAGCAGTGGGCGCGACAGGAAAGGTCTGCCTCACCATGTGTGAATCTCCCTGCCCGGCCAGGAATTGAACCAATGCTGTAGAGGCTGTGGACAGCTCCACAGCGCGGGGCTCAACCCGCTGCGCCACCAGGGAGGCCCTATCATCTTCTTTAGAGATTGAAAAGATTGCAGATTCTGCTAGCTCTTTTGGACCTTGGGTGGGGAGGCATGGTAGTATCAGTGAGTCCAGGATTATCTATCTCTCCTTTATTTCACAATGACCAAATTGAGAACACTTAGATTGGCATCCACAATAAAACCCCTAACAGATTTGTGTTCTTTCTCCGGTTTTCCTTGATTTATAACAGAAACACCCTTTACTCAGCAGTGGGCCAATTCTACCATGGGTCAAGACACTCTGCTTCATGGGGAAACACTGTCGTTTTCACCACTGGTTCAGAACACATAACCCTTCCGCGCTTCACCCTGAGTAACAGCAGCAACATCTGTGGCCATTACTGATGATAGAAAGTATGAACTTTGCATTCATGGTCCACGTCAATGAGTTTCTGGCAGCCAGTGGCTGGGAAAGGGATGTTCAGCTTCATCTTGAAGCAGCCCACTGACTCTCAAGCATCATGAAAAATAGGTTGAAATTCAGTATTTTGCTTGTTAGTTTAGAATTATAAGCAACATGTACAGATGCTCTACAGACACATTTGTAAACTGACATGCAAAATACCATGAACGGATTTTTTTAAAAAGATTTATTTATTTATGCAGGGGCCTCCCTGGTGGCTCAAGGGGTTAAGCACTGCACTATGAAGCAATCCGCAGCCTCTGCAGCACGAGTTCGATCCCCAGCTGTCCAGGGAGCAACCCACATAGTGAAGCAGACCTCTCCTGACTCTCCCGCAGCTCCCCTCAGAAGTGTATTTCAGTCAGTCTGCCTGTTCTGTTCCCCACTCTGTCTCTGGTGAATCCTCTCACCCCCCCCGCACCTCTGGCCTGTACCCCAGCTCTTGTATCCATAAATAAATAAATCTTTTTAGATTGAACTCGTGCTGCAGAGGCTGTGGACAGCTTCATAGGTCGTGTCTTAACCCCGTGCACCACCAGGGAGGCCCCATGAGTAGATTTTTGAAGTTAAAAATGTGTTCATTCAAGTATACTCATTCTATCATGTTTTGTGTTTGTATGGAATATAAAAAATAGTGACTATCTTAAATTTATAGATGCTATATCCTTTATTTAATGATACTATTTCCATCTTTTTTGTTCTGTTTAATAGCTCGGTAGGTAAATGGATCATGACATAGGCAACATTGTGCTTAACTGGAAGCTAAAAAAAAAAAAAAAAGAAAACAAGGGAAATAAGTTTGCTATCTGAACTTTGAAGTGTAAATGAAAACCTATTGAATCAGAGCAGAGACACTCAATCCCCCTACAGGGGTGCAGTTGTTGGCTGAAGGGACACTAGATTGTTATTTGGTTGGTATTATTTATGTACTGTGAGAAACTGTTTATTAACTTATGTTTGCAACTAATAAAAGGTGTTATGTTCTTGTAGGTCTATTTGCTTTTCTGATTTGAGCTCCCACTTCTACCAAGTGGTAGAAATTTAATTTTAATTAATTCAGGTGTCTATCTTGCTCGTTTCTCCTGCAAGGTAGGACAGGTCCAGGGCAACTTTATTAGAGGACAGACCAACATCTAACATCTCATGGATTAATGCTCTTGCCCCCCAGATAAGGTAACTTAGTTAAGGTCTGGGACAGGATGCTTGTCCTTACAACATTCTCTTCTTCCCAGTCTAGCAAGATTCTTTTCTCTTCCCAACAGCTTAAACTATTAAAACCCCAAAACCAAGAGTATTGTTTTCTCCGGTCTTTTGTCATTCATTCCATCCCTAAATGCTGTGACTTCACAATTCCTAAATTTCTGAATGTGGGAAGACATAAGGGATACAAGAGAATGTTGGGGGAAAAATTCCTTTACTAGCATTTCAAAATACCATCCTGTCAGTCATGTAAGGAGGTTGTCAGTGGGCTGTTATGGGGTGCTGCAGAGATGACAGAGGGCCGGTGTCTGAGTTGGCTGTAGACAGACTGTAGGAGAGAGACAAAGCTCTAAATAACTCCTGGGGGATCAGTCTTATGGTTCCTGAGCAGTTATATCTTTATTATGGAGACAGATGCAATATTCTATCTGAAATTACTCTATTAACCATTTAAACCACAGGATTAACTCTGCCAGTTCTGATTTTACATGTCAAAACCCTTCAGATGAATTCATTTTCCATGTGTATTGCTTACAGGGAGACACTGGACTGGTCACAACTGTGTCACAATTTGCCACACTGAAAGGCTGTGATTATTTTAAATGGATACAGTGACTTTCTGTTTACCCTCAGTACTCACGTATTTCACATTCTTGATTTCCTATGTCAGTCCTTTGACCTTGGGCTAAAATGTGATTCAGGAATAAGTCAGGAGCCCAACCTGGCTTCCTGTGGAGCACCCAGTGAAGAGAATCCTGATTTATATATTTATAATATAGAATTGATTTCTTGTGCAAGTAAAGGGCACTGTAGGGATTTTTAGAAAGTTTAACTTTGTGTGTGTATGACCTGAATCTCTTTAGACCAATTTTACTGTCTTTGCTCACTCAAGACTTTAGATTCCCTGCTATTCATCCTTCCTGGCTTCTGGAAATTTCCATTTTTATCCATTCAGTTACAACAGGGCATACAGCAAGCTGCTTGTGTTGCCAGCTACATTCACTAAAGGTTTTTTTTTGACTCTTAATTTATGTAAAACATCCTACTATTATTAATGTTAGCTAATGGTTGTGTAGTGATTATTATATACCAGCCAATGTGTTAAGCACTTATGCAAATCAACTCATTAACAAAAATGCTATGTTGTGGATTAAATTTTATCCTTCTGAAAAAGTATCTTGAAGTCTTAACCCTATTACCTCAGAATGTGACCTTCCTTGGAAATAGGATCTTTATAGAACTAAACAATTTAAAGTGAGGCCATTAGGATGGGTTTTCATCTAATATGACTGGTGTCCTCATAAAAAGAGAAAATTTGGATACTGAGACAGATTCTCTCAGAGGGAATACAATGCAAAAACCCATTGGGAGGAGTCCTGTGAAGATGAAGACAGAAATAGGAGTGATGTATCTCCCAGCTAAAGATTTCTGGAAAACCACCACAGGCTAGGAGAGAGGAACAGATTCTCCATCACAGACCTCAGAAGGAACCAACTCTGCTGGCACCTTGATTTTGAACTTCTAGTTTTTAGATTTTGGTATTTCTATTATGGCACCTCAGGAAATTGAGGCACTCTATGTGGGAGGTACCATTAACTGTTCCCAATTTGCAGATGAACAAAAACTGAGGCCCAGAGAAATTTAGGGGTTTACCTAGCTGGTAAGTGATTCAAACCCTCATGCTCTGGCTCTAGTATCTTTATTTTTACACATTATAGTAAGTTGCCTCTTGTTTCTTTTAGAGTTAAGGATCTTCTTTTCTTAGACCTTTTCACATTCTCGTCACTGTCATTGCCTGACTCTCTGCACACACCACTTTCTCTGTAGTCTCCTGCTGGGTGCTGTGGCCTGCTGTGCCCTGAGCCACACTGTGGCATATGCAGTGGCTCATAGAGTTTCTGGTGATTTTTTTCTTCTTCTTCTATGTTTCTATGGAATATAGGACAGTTGCTGTCATTTTTCTCAAAATAACTGGGCCTCCCACAAAGAGCACAAAAATGTAGTCTTGTTTCCTTTACATTGGATTCATAAATTGGCCTGATCACAAAATCTATGACTCTTCCACTTTCTTCCTATAAACCAGGATGTTTCTTTTTCTTTAAAATCATCTGGGACTTCACCAGGTGATGCTCAAGTTAAAAATTTCGAAGGCAGGGCCTCCCCGGTGGCGCAGGGGTTGAGCACTGGGCTGCGAAGCTGCCCGCAGCCTCTGCAGTGCCGCTTGGATCCCCGGCCGTCTGCGAGGGTCCCACACGGAGCTCAGACCTCTCCTGCCGCCAGCTGCTCCCACTCAGCGGTGTATTTCGTCGGTCTGTCTGTTCTGTTCTCCGCTCTGGCTCTGGTGAATTCTCTCACCCTCCTGTGCTTCTGACTGTACACAGTGCTTGTATAAATAAAAAAAATCTTTAAAAAAAAATTCGAAGGCATTTGAAGATGGAATATTAAATGAGTCTGCAGACGAAGAAAATGGAAATGTTCTTAAACAGTCACGTGGTGAGGCTCTCTGTTGTCTCTCATTTGGACAGGTCGAGTGACTCTATGACACAGTGAGACCCCTTCTCCTCCCTGCCCATTCATTTGCGCTTGGCCATATGGATCATAATGACGGAGGCAGTCTGTTCAGGAACCGCTGCCCATGTTACTGGGCAACACACGCCAGTCTTTCAGCAGATGAGTACTAGCAGGTTGTTATTGAATTAAGCCCAGGTCCAAAAGGAATAAAGTTGGTGCTCCTAATAAACAGTTTTGGTACTGTTTTGTCTACTGAAACCTTCAATATCTGACTACCACCATATTCTCAATAGTCCTCTATTTGGTATGTAAAGTTAGGGCACACCTCCTACCTATCTGGCTTTCAAGGTCAGTGAATTTCGTAAAATTCTTTGCCAAGTAACTGCTGTGATATGAATAAATTTATGTGAAAATGAACTCAGCCAGCTAGTTATTGAACAAGATTTTATTTTTTTAATGGAATGTACTGACAGGAGAGAAGAAAAGGCAAACATAATGGGTGAATAATAACCCAATGAAAAGAACTATTTTTTTCTTCAGTTCAGGGGAAACAGTAATTTATTTTTTAAAGACAAACTTTCAGAAGTCAAAGGGAAGGAAAATGGAACTTGAACGTCGTAGAGGAGAGACAGAGGAAATAAGTAATAAATTTCCCAGGAAAAAGAGTGATCTACATGAATATAAAATAGAAATAAATATTCTCATCATTTAATTTTTTAAGATACGAGAGTATGAAAAATGATGTAAAAAATGTATAAAACAAGTTTAACTAAAACTAAGTTATATTAAATACCTCCTCCAAAGTACTCAACTGCAACAAAAATAAGCTTCTTAAAAATGCCAAGTTTGTAAGAAAAGAAAGTAATTGTGCTTCAGGTGGACCAAAAAGAGGAGGATAGAAGCTACCTAATTCTACAGCAACCTCCTGCTCCATCTGATTTCAAAAATAAAGATGAAGTCTGGTGCATTGGGATGATAACAACTCAATATGTCAAACTAGAAACTGCATTTCATCTGTTTCATTAAAGGACATTTGTTTTTTGTCAGACTTGGTTTAAAAATCCTGCTCTTGTTTCAAAGTTCAAAATACTCCCGAAGATTTTGTGGCTACCTAGCATCTTACAGTTATATCCCTGTATCTCCTCTAACTCCAGGCTTTCACTCCCCACTGTCTGTCTTGTATATTCCCAGATGTGAAAATTAGCCTCTTCATCACACACACACACACACACACACACACACGGACACACATGAATTAGTGTGCGCTTAGCACGTGTGGTGTGGTGATACATGAAGGTGGTGTTTGTGAGCCAGAAAAAAGAGTCACTTTAAGGTCAGCTTTCAGTTTTCAGATTTTAAAATGTTTTTGATCATTCCCAACTAGTGTCTTTCTCTGGGGTTATCAATTAATTTAGTTGTGGTTCCATTTTCCACATTTCTTTCATCTCCCCCAGTTCTGCAAACTGCCACTGATGGTTCACTTCTAGGAACTCCAGATCCTTTCATTCTTTCATGTAGAGATGTTCAGTTCTTCTCAACTTCTATTTCCAGGCTCTGTTCCTGGGCAATTTCACCTACGTTTAATCCAATGAGTTTCAGAAAAAAGAAAAAGAGGCTTTAATGTAATGTGTTTCCATTTAGAAAGAGTTGCTGTATATCTGAGGTAACACTTTTATCACTAAATTTATTTTGTCAAGTTTCAAGTCAAAAGCAATAGGGGATTCATTCCTTACTCCCATAGTATGAGATGTAGGGAAATAGAACTTTGGATCTTCCCAATTCCACACCTTTGAGAAGGGAACAACCACCTTCTCCTTTTTTTATTTCCTTGGTAAAACTACTTACAGTAGACTTGTTGGGTTCCTTTGGCCAGGGTTGAGGGATGGTGTGAGTAGAAAGGAATTGAATGGAAAAAAGTGAAAATACTGGCCTATTCTCTATTGTTTTCTAGTATAAATCAATTCTTACCACATATTTCAATTGCTGATATTTATTACTGTCCTTAAAATTGAAAAGTAGTAATTAGTGAAAATTATATTATATTTACCTTTATTTCACTGATGTATTTTGTTCTTTGGTGCTATCCAGATCCAACATCAATGATATCATACCTCCCTAACAACAGAACTAAAGCAAAGAAGATGAAATGAGACATTACTGTTATCATATGGTCTAGCAATTGCACTCCTTGTTATCTTTCAAAAAATCTACATCCACACTAAAATCTGCACATATGTGTTTATAGGAGCTTTTTCATAATTGCCAAGATGTGGAAACAGCCAAGATGTCCTTCAGTAGGTGAATGGATAACAAAATTGTGGTACCCCAGGTAATCGAATATTATTCAGCACTAAAATCAAATGAGATATCAAACCAAGAAAAGAGATGGAGGAAACTTAATGCATATCACTAAGTAAGTTACATACTGTATGATTCACACCATATGACTTTCTTGAAAAGGCAAATCTATGGAGACAGTTAAGAGATAAATGTCTTCCAATGGTGGAAACAGATGTTGAGGAGAGAAGAATGAGAATATAGAGGATTTTTAGGGCAGTGAAATTAATCTGTATGATATTAAATGATGGACACGCGTCATTATATATTTGTCCAAATCCTTAGAATATACAAAACCAGGAGTCACCCCTAAGATAAATTGTGATCTTTAGGTGACTATGAGGTGTCAATATAGGTTCATCCTTGGTAACAAATGTACCATTCTGGGGAATGATGTTGATAACAAAAGAAGGTATGTGTGCTGGGGTAGGAGATATATGGAAATATACTTTCTTTGCATTTTTTTTTTTTTTTGTAAATCTAAAACTGCACTTAAAAAGTCTTAAAAACATAACTAAAATGTTGTTATTGTACTTAAAAAAAAGAAAGGCGGCAAGAAGGACATCATTTCTATTTCTAGTTAATAATTGGCCAAGTGAAAAAGGGATTTATTAATATATTTCACCAGAGAGGTTATTAGAATGTATTTTATAACACATTGTGTAGAACCATTCCCTGTTAAAATTGCATCAGTAGGCCAAGTCCCATGGTGATTTAACAGATATTTGTCCATTTTTTTCCCCTATTCCAAATCAGAAACAGTTTCCTCAGCCTAAATTGCCAGGATTGATAAGTCTACTGTGAAAGTGCTTTCCTGAGAGTTGTAATTACCAGTTTGGGGAATTCATATCCCAAAACTTGACAGGGCCTGGAGTTCTAGGAATTAACTTGCAGGCCATCCTTTTGGCAAATGATCCCACATCACTCTTTCCTAAGTGTTTCCTTCAAGCTTCAGTTTCTAAATGTTTTTTTGAGTAGAATGCCAGTTCAATTTTTGGACCTCAGAAATAAATTGCAATTTTAAAACCTACTCAAAACTCAGTGTCAATCTCTGGGCAAGCATGCAATTTTCCCAAATGAATATTTTCTGTTTTTTCAAGGGACTCTAGACCCAAAATTCATTTAGGTTACATTGCTAAATGGCCCCCATTGGGTTAATTACACCTGAACAAAAAAACCCCAAAGATTTCTTCACAAAGTTTCTCCCTAAAAGTCTGTTAGTTGGAATCTTCATGTTGGTGATGTAACTTATTTAAAAATCACCCTCGCTTCTTCCATCAGAAGTCACTGCTGTTAGAATAATATATTTTATAAGGAAATCCCCATTTGGATTATTGACTTTTTTGGATTGCTCATTTTTTTTTTTTTTTAAGATTTATTTATTTTTGCATACAAGAACTGGGGTATATAGCCCAGAGATCTAGGGGGTGAGAGGATTTTCTAGAAATAGAGTGGGGAGCAGAACAGGCAGATCTACTGAAATATGCTACTGAGGGGAGCAGCAGGCAAGGCAGGAAAGTTCAGCCCGCCATGTGTGTTGCTCCCTGGCCTGCCGGGTATCGAATTTTGTTGCAGTGGCTGGCGATAACTTGACAGAGCTATCTTTAACTCTTGTACCACCAGGGAGGCCCTGGATTACTCACTCTTATCATAGACAGTTTTCTCAAGTATGTTCACATCCTTGGCTTTCCATTCTTATTTAAGAGGCAAGCATTGAGACATTGACTAGAAGTACTTATGCATGAGAATGTATTATTAATAATGGGCCAAGTGAAAAAGGGATTTATTAAAATATTTCACCAGAGAGATTATTAGAATGCATTTTATAACACATTGTGTAGAACCATTCCCTGTTAAAATTGCATCAGTAGGCCAAATCCCATGGTGATTTAACAGATAATTGTCCATTTTTACCCCTATTCCAAATCAGAAACAGTTTCCTCAGCCTAAATTGCCAGGATTGATAAGTCTACTGTGAAAGTGCTTTCCTGAGAGTTGTGATAAACCTGGTAATATCAACAGAATTGGGTGGAGATCTTTTTGTTTTATTGGAGTACTCCCAGATGCCAGTATCTAGTTCTTTCCCTTGTGCCATGGAGCAGACTCCTCTGTTTCTTGCCTGAGGATTTGGTTGCCAATGTTCTCAGACATAAACTGGAAGAAGTAGCTGGAGTTGCATAAGGGTGAACTCAGGGTTTAGTTTGTAGATACTCAGATAATCCTATTTATTTTCTATGCATCTTTTCAGTCCCGTATTTATTTGTGGCTATTGTCCCTTAGTATAGCACTCCAAAGCCTCTCTAGTTCAAGTTATCATGCAACGAAAGCTGTCTTCTGCTGGAGTATCCAAGTTTTCTTGAAATATAAAGTATTTCACTTTTTGATTTTTAATTCATTCTTAGTCTCTTTGTAGCTTTATCTCTGATTTTCAGTCTATTGGTATTTGTGGGAAATGTATTTATACCCCTTTATAAAATCCTCTGTAACCTTGAATCATATCTTATTCATCATTCTCATTGAATATTAGTCTTTATTTTAATCAAGTGTTAATGTTTTAATTAGGAAATTGGACTTCATTGTTAAGATTCTTTTCAAATTAGAAGTTCTGTTGTGATAGGAATCAGGTCAAAAGGGCAGGCACTGGAGTTAAGACGCCCGGATTCATCTCATTACTCCACCACTGTAACGTCAGGGATCCACTCTGTTTGCAAGCAACAGAGACCAATTGGGCTTCCCTAAACTTGGAAGAAAATTGTAGGAAGGATAATGAATAGCAGAATCTGAATTAAGGTGGAAAGCCAATCTCAGAAAATTGGCAGAAAACCAAGGGGTATTAGGGATTTCAGTCAAAGTCACCCAGGAACAACCTGATGAATCTGCCACTGGTGTCACTTTCATTGTATATTTGCCACCAGCACATTTTTGATGTTGCTGCCACTACCACTGAATAATTTTTTTTTAAAGATTTATTTATTATTTAGGATTACAAGAACTGGGGTACAGGCCAGAGGTGTGGGAGGTGAGAGGATTCACCAGAGAGAGAGCGGGGAAACAGAACAGGTTGATAGACCAAGTACACTGCTGAGCGGAGCAACAGATGAGTTAGGAGAGGTTTGCTGCACCATGTGGGTAGCTCCCTGGCTGGGGCTTGAACTCGAGCCACAAAAGCTGCGGACAGCTTCAAAGAGCTGTGCTCAACCCCTTGTGCCACCAGGGAGGCCTTGAATAATTTCTTAACCCTCCTTCCATCTTTGGATTGCTTGTGATTTTACCCTTAAGTCTCAAGGAATAGAAGAAGATATTATTACCCTTTTTATAGTAGGCTTTTCCAGATAAACAGAATCAATGGGATATTTTATTCTATTTTAAGGAATTGGCTTAAATGATCATGAGATGGGGAAGTCTGGAAATTGTATGACAGGAAATTCAGGTAAAACTTGATGTTGCGAAGCCTCCATACCTCCATTGGGGTTGGGCCAATCTACAGTCCCACCAAAAGTGTATGAAGGTTCTTTTCTCCAAACACTCACCAATACTCTTGTATTTACTTAAAGAATAAAAAAAAAACAAACAAACAAAAAACAAAAAGCCCCCATAATGTGAAGGGATAAATGTACTCCCATGTTCATCACAACACTATTGGCTACTTTGCCAAGTTATGGAAATAGCCTAAGTGTCCAAAAACAGATTTGTGGATAAAGATATGGGGACAAAGATGTGGTATATATACACACAACGGAATACTATTAATCTATAAAAAGGATAATATATTGCCATTTTTAACAACATACCATAAAACTGAAGGGGATTATGATAAATGAAATAAATCAGAAGAAAGACATACTGCATGATTTCTCTCATATGGAATGTAAAGAAACAAAACAAAGGAATAGATATAACTAAACCAGTCAAACCCTAGAAATACAACTGCAGAATTGAGGCTACCAGAGGGGGAGTTTGGGAGTAGGGAGTGAGAAGGGGAGGGGGCCCAATGGAGTGTGGTGGAGGATTATGGGTACTTTAGTGGTGGGTGTGGCTTGGTGACATACATCTATACATCTGAATCATGCACTTGGGAAGGTCCATGCCGGAGGCTGGAATGCAAAAACCCACCAGGAAGCCCATCTGGGGACAGGAATGCGGAAGCCTGCCTAGAGAATTCAGACAATGAGCCTTCCCCCTCGCCCTACAAACTACAAATCTTTTCTCAGACAAAGAACCTCCACCTGCCCCATGAATCTTTTCACCCCACAAACTTTTTCCTGCCATATGAACCCAGTTTCCCACCTGACCTCTCCTTACCCTATAAAAACCTGCTTCCCCCGACAATGTGCGCGGCTTTACTGACCCCCACCTTGGGTCCGTGAGGTCCGCCCAGGCGCAATAAACTTTCCCTTCCCCTGAGGAAGCTTGGCCTGGCTCTTCTTTACCGCATAGTACTTTTCATCTTGGTGCCGAAGTGGGCGGCCTGTCTTCTAATCATGGTTGGAATCAGCCTGGCATCATCGATTGCAGCTGCAAGTATGGCAGGTGGGGCCCTGGGACACAGCCTGATTTCTGCCCAGGGATTTTATGAATGAATAGATACCTCCTTAGAAAAAACCCTATGTGTCTTTAGCATCATTACAAAGACAGCTCACCTCCCTGGCACAGGTCACTCTTCAAAACTGGTGGGCTCTGCACTTGTTAACAGCTAATAAGGGGGGGTACCTGCCTGTTTCTCAGGGAAGAATGTTGTTACTATATCAACGAATCGGGGATTGTAGAACAAAATGTTAATGAAACTACACAAAGACATAGAATGGGAAACCGGGGACTCCAATTCTCCGCTGACATGGTTTCAAAATCCTATAGTCTCATGGCTCCTCCCACTCTTGGGGCCAATACTAATGATAACCTTATTTTTTCTTTTTGCTCCTTGCCTCGTAAAATTCATCCAGGCTCGCATTCAGGAAATGTCTCGTACCACCTTTAACCAAATCCTTCTCCACCCACATTCTCGCATCCCTGCAGAAGACCCTCATAACCAGGTCTGAGCCACCCCCTTGATCTTCGCTCCCTTTCACACAGTGTTGTGAATCAATAAAAAATAATACAATTAAACATAATTCAAAGAAATGTTGATACTGCAGTCTTGAGGATGAATTCCATGGGACAGGCCAGGAGGGCTGGAAATAGACACGGTTCTGTGTTGTAGTTTAGAGGCCAAATTCTTCTTTGGGATTTCCCAATTCTTCTTTGGGAAATCTCAGTTTTCTCTGATGACCTTGAACTGATTGATGAGATTCACCTACAAAATATAATCTGTTTTACTCAAAGTCTACTGATTAAAATGTCGATTACATCTAAAAATTATCTTCACCTAGACATCTAGACCAGTGTTTAACCTAACTAGCAGCATAGCCTAGCCACATGAACGCATAAATTTAGCCATCACACCAGTCAATGTCCATTACTAGATCCCCTCCACCCCCCCAATCATTTCATAAATTTCAGATATCGGGTAGGGAGTTGACAAAAAATTTATTGCTACTCTCTATAGCCACTTCACTGAGTGATCTTGGGCAAAGCACTTCTGTGTTTCAGACTCCAATTCTTAAAATGGGTGCAGTAATAGTAAGTATACATACAGTTGTGCAAGTTAAAATATAAAATATATATAAATCCCCAAGAGGGGTACTTAAGCTAATGAAAATGATCAATAATGGAGGGTGCTATAATTTCTTACCTAAATACTGTAGAATAACATTTGTCACAGCTCATATACCCAACTTCCCACAGTGTAGGGCAATTGAGGATAAACACCTGAATCCTGCAAAGGGAGGTATGACTTCCATCCATAAGCAAAGACCTTTCCTTTGCACATGCAAATGACACTAATAGCTGTAATTTGTTGAGCCCTTGCTTCCTGCCAAATGTTGTGCTGGATATTTTACATGTATTTACTCATATAATTTGATCTACACAATAATTCAAAAAGGTTTGTGATCCCTCATTTCATAGAAGAGGGCACTGAGATAGAAAAATATCTGTCACACCCAGAATATTACAACGAGGCCATTTTAGGGCCTGCATAAAAAGTGAGGTTTTTCTTATTCTATATCTATATTCTATATTCTATTCTATATCTATATTCTCTTTCAACTTCTCTGTGCTGCCTCAACTTCAGTCCATATAGAGGAGTTATTTCTTTTCCTGACTTCAGGTCCTCGAATGTTACCTAGGCTTCACTGGTCTGGAAAATGAGAATCCTGAGGTCTCCCTTAAACATCAGATTCAGAACACTAAACCCTTGCAAGGAAGATCTTTGTCCCTTTTATTAGACATTAGATTTTTTTTTTTAAAATGGTAACTCTGCTTTAGCTTCCATCTTTAAAAAATGGCTAATACAAATTTATTGATTTTTTTGAGTCAACTCATGGATGTAGAAAAAGTTTTAAAAGATCTTATATCAAAATTTAAAAATTGTTTATAACCTAAAACTAAATTAAATTACTTAAAACTACTTGAATAAGTTTGGGGTGCCATAGGGAAGTATTTCCCATGTTTTGAAAATGGAAATTTAAATTTTTCTTAATTTAAAAGGCAGTTTTGACAAAACCAAACTAATGAAAACCCTAGAAATATCACTGTAATATTGAGGCTACTAGAGAGAGTGAGAAGATGGAGGACAAAGGGAAGGGGACCCAGTGGTCTATGGGGAGGACTGCATGTGCTGTGGTGGTGGGTGTGGTGTGGTAATGTTACAGGGCAGCCCTGATATTGAACAGGTTGCCTGGCTGTGGGTCCTCACCCGCGCGCTTAAAAGGGACTTATTAATACTCCACTACAGACACACACAAAAGGTTAATAAAAGGTTTATTTACAAGGGAAAAGGAAATAAGGAAAATGTACAACTCAGGGAGAAAATAGGGAAAGTCTGTAATGCGTCCTACCCGATCCGCCAACCTGGAAACCCAAAGTCACTCTCAGAGCTGGCCGGAGGCTGTGAGCTGGTGGAGAGCCAAAATGGGGGAATCCCCTCCAAAGTCCACGTGTCTGGCTTTATACCACACCTGGCTGCTTAACCCCACCCTCAGGTTCCAGCCACCTTCCCTTTGGTGGTGATGGGATTTGGAGTTCCCAGTGTCTTTTAGCTTTGGTCTGGAGTGGTGGTGGAGTCCACAAAGCCTGTATGGAATTAGCTTTAGGACATCCTGTTCCCCCTAACAATTACAACACCAGAAAGGGGAGATCCTGTGCCTCTGAATACTAAACAGTGCTGTAAACCAATTTTATCTTAATAAAGAGGTAACAATTATTTAAACAATTTTGCAGGAAAAAAAACACAAAAAACAACCAGCCTTGAATGTTTGGTAGGCTGAACACTGCATACTATCCATCATAGAAAAATAAAGATAAAAATCAAGTGCATGAGTTTTGTTTGTGAGCTAAAAAGCATCTAAGGGCTAATTGTATAGAAGTTCCTTGAATAATGTTGCTCATTGTAATGTTCATTGTAATTATTCCCATTTTCCAGGAGCAATTTCAATGTTAACTATTTTGTTCTCGACGTAAGTCTACAACCAGCTGAATTGAGTACAAAGCGGTGCTTTGATGGTATAGAGTCAGACTTGTACTTCTCAAATTTTATTGTCCATATAAACCGTGTTGGGATGTTTTCAGAATGCAGATCCTGAGTTAGTAGGTGTGAGGTGAGACCTGAGATTCTGTAATTTGACAAGCTCCCACATAGTACCCATACTGCTGTCAACGTATCCCACATTTAGTAGCAAGTACTCACACCAATTTTCATAATTGAACTGAGATACAAAAACCACTACTCAATGATCACTGTTTATTTATTTGTTTGTATTTTATATCATTCTTTATTTTTGCACAATGTATGCTTTCTTCTCTCAGGTGTAGGCCCCATAAAATTCCCATCACCAATTCACTTGTGCACCATCACCATAGTTCCTTGTGCTCTTCCCTCCCCTGTTTTGATCCCTCTCCTTCCTCTGCAGAATGTTTCTGATTTATATTTGCCTGCTAATTTTGGTTTTTTATTATAATTATTTTTTCCTGGTCCCTTATTTGGTTGCCCTATCTTCCTCCTATGAGTAAAACCATCTGATATTTTTCTTTTTCCCCCTGGGTTATTTCACTGAGCATAATCTCTTCTAGCTGCACCCATGTTGCTGTGAATGGCATGAGTTTATCTTTTTGATTGCTGAGTAATATTCCATCGTGTATATATAAATCACATTTTCTTGATCCGGTCATCTAGTTTTGGGCACTTGGGTTGTTTCCATATCTTACTTATTGTAAATAGTGCTGCAATAAACATAGGAGTGTAGATATCCTTTTGAATTAATGTTTTTGTGTCCTTTGGATAGATTCCTAGGAGTGGAATTGCTGGGTCACATGGTAGTTCCATTTTTAGTAGTTTGAGGACACTCCACACTGCTTTGCATAGTGGTTGGACCAGTTTGAATTCCCTCCAGCATTTAGGAGAGTTCCTTTGTAGTCACTGGTCAATTTTGTTGTTAGTCACTTATAGCCAAGATACCTTTGGGGAAAAAGATTAGTAATGGTGTTTAAACAAACCAAAGACCATCTTATTTAGATGTTGGCAGTGAGAGACAGGAAGGAAATTGCCATCTTTTGTTCATCCAGAGGTAGTATTCCCAGAACTTGACATGAAATGTCTAATTTCATTCCTAGAGCACTTCCGTCTGAGGCACACACAAGAGTCCCCTTGTATAGATGAGGAAGCAAGGTTTCAGAGAAATTCACTTATCAGAGCTAACAAATGGTGGAGTCAGGGTTTGAATCTCAGTGTCTGACTTGAGCCCATGTTTTTTCCTCCAACGTACCATGTGCCAGTCACATCTGGAAGACTTTATTGCTATTGCTTTGCCTCTTTTTCTTTTGATGTCATTGGCTCGTCGTTATTGTAAAATTTTCTTAAAAAATAAGAACCAATTCAATTTTAAAATTCAACACAAAAATGTTCAGTAAACCCCTCTCTTCCTGTTTTCCTTTTTCATTCTGTATGTCAGAATTGTTCTCTTTCCTGCCAAGGTCTAGATGCTTTCTGCTGTGCTGACTGACAAAGCATTATGATTTTAAAACTGATTTAAAAAAACTAACCCATTCCTCTCCCACAAAGCCCCAACCTTTGATCTTTTCTCAGGAGCAATTTCCAATCAGTTTTTTTTTCACAGCGTGTAAATGTTTGGTATGCAGACCTACCCAGGCCCCTTTCTCTCCCCAAAAGGAGAGGTTGAGACCTTTAATTCCCCATTGTCATTACTGTTCTATTGGAAGTCTTAGAGTAGGATTTGGTTTTCTATAGTGAAGGTGAAATCGAATATTGCAAAGTCCTGTTTATACACTTTAAAACTAAGTGGGATTTTGGCAATTACCTAGTTTACTTCATCTATGCAGGTGGCTCTAGATTATTTCAGCACTTTTTATTATTATTATTTTTGTTTGACTCTCTTTACATGGAAACATTGTTAGCATTATTCAAATTAATTGAACAGTGTATGTATCAGCATTTTTATCTTGTGAAATAAATTTGTAAATATTCTGGCAGTCTATAATAAAGAAAAGAAAGAGCAACTTAGTTATATAGGACTCTGAAACTCTTTTCTATTATCTCACTATTCCTTAAAGGTAAGTAAAAATATAGCATCAAGAAGATTTGGGCCCCATCAGTTGACTCTGGGCATATTCTCTTGAGATAGAATAGTTCATTGGATCATGGTGCATTTCCAAAAACATGGTTTGTCAAGTCCGAGTTTGAGGTTCAAATCCTGAATCTTAAAATGTTCTACCAGCTCTGATCAATGAGTATTGCCTTAGGTTGGAGCATTACTATCTCAATGCCATTTATTTATTTATTTTTAAGGATTTATTTATTTATGCATACAAGAACTGAGGTATAGGCCAGAGGTGCGGGGGCTGAGAGGATTCACTAGAAACAGAACAGGGAATAGAACAGGCAGACTGACTGAAATACACTGCTGAGGGGAACAGCGGGAGAGATGGGAGAGTTCTGCTGTGACATGTGGGTAGCTCCCTGGCTGGGGATCAAACTTATGCTGCAATGGCTATGGATAGCTTCATCGTTTGTGTCTTAACCCCTTGTGCCACCAGGGAGGCCCCTCAGTGATGGCCTCAATGCTATTTATTTTTAATGAAAAATATCACTTTTAAAAGAGAACATCTATAAACATCAAAAGCATTTGCAGGGGCCTCCCTGGTGGTGCAAGGGGTTAAGCACTGCACTATGAAGCAATCCTCAGCCTCTGCAGCACAAGTTCGATCCCTGGCTGGCCAGGGAGCTACCCACATGGCACTGCAGACCTCTCCTGTCTCGCTTGCTGCTCCCCTCAGCAGTGTATTTCAGTTTGCCTGTTCTGTTCCCCACTCTGTCTCTGGTGAATTATCTCACCCCCCCACCCCGCCCCTGCATCTCTGGCCTGTATCCCAGATCTTGTATGCATAAATAAATAAATCTTAAAAAAAAGCATTTGCATATTCTGCAAATATTTGCATTTACTTAGCAAGCATTTTATTCAGAGATGTCCAATTATACTTCCTAAAATCACGTTACAGGGTCAATTTATTTTATTTTTATTTATTTATTTATATAAGCACTGGGTACAGTCAGAAGCACGGGAGGGTGAGAGAATTCACCAGAGCCAGGAACAAAACAGGAAGACCAACAAAACACACCGCTGAGGGGAGCAGCGGGTGGCAGGAGAGGTCTGCGCGCCATGTGGGACCCTCGCCTGGTGGCCGGGGATCGAACTGGCGCTGCAGAGGCTGCGGGCAGCTTCGCAGTGCGGCACTCAACTGCTGCACCACCAGGGTGGGCCCCAACAGGGTCTTTTTTAGAAGAGAAGAAAGAATACAAAGATCTATGACTTTTTAATTTGCTTGCCGGTCTTGCTTGCTGAGGCATCTATTCAGTCTAGGTACTAGCTATAACACACACAGTCCAGGAGAATGTGCCAGTGATTCAATATGTTGATCTCTAGACTGTCTGTATGCACATCACAGTCGTCTGCAGAGACCTACAGCAGCTCAGACTTACTGAGTTGGGAAAGGATGTGGTTTGCATGTCTGTTATTTTAGAAAAATGCAGTTTATACTAATGAACATTCAGGACTGAGGATTTTTAAATAATGTCACTGAAAATTGATCCTTTTATTTTGGTCATCTTTGTAATGGAATCAGTTCCTTAACAATTTACAAAACTGGATTCTAAATCAGAATGAACAGTGATAAGATCAGAAGGTCCAGTTTCCCATTTTTAATACCTATAACATAGGACTTAATACTTTGAATTGAATATTAAAAATAATGCTATCATTTATTAAGCAACTACTAACTGCTTATCACCACAGAACTCTATACTGTAAGCATATAGCCACTTTTTTTTTCCCTGATGAGAAAACTAAGTCATAGAAAAGTCAGGTTATTCATTCAAGGCTACCCAGATAAAAAATGTAGGCTCCATATTCTTATATACATCATCTCTTATATATGCAAAGCCCTACCAAATAGGGTTTGAACACATATCCTCATTTTACAAAAGAAGATAGGTAGCTAAGATAGTAAAGAGTTAACTGACCAATATTATGCTAGAAAGCAACCTAAAGATAAGCCCAAATATTATTTATTTACTGTGCATAAAAAATACTTTTTTTTTTTATATCCCTGTGAGGGCTTAAAAAGCAACACAAAAATGGAATCCTTCCTAAACCAATGTTACTTTGAAAACAAAAAGCTAGTACACACTGCAAGTTTAAAAGATTATATATACCAAAGTAATTGAAATGCCTGGACATGGACTTTGGGGATTATAGAGAAGACGAGCATGGATATCAGCCTA